>NC_064862.1:10789917-10982417 GCF_024139225.1 Suncus etruscus
AGAACTGAGCTGGATCACTGAAGCCCAGCATTTCTCCCTGAACTGTATTCTCTGCTGCATGCTCGGGCCTAAGATTTCATCCTGTATGAGGCTTAAGGAGGGCTACCCTTCCTTGGAGGCCAGTCAACCAGAGGAGTGTGGCCGCACACATCACTTAGCCAATAAATACCACCACAGCATGTAGAAAAACCCACAATATAAGTGTGACAATGGGGAAACAACGCAGGCCAGCATCAGACACAGAGAATGAAGATGACAATTCTGATGACCAGAAAAAGGCCAACCAACTAATCAAACTCTCAGATAAGGAGATTAGACAAGAAATATGGAAGATGCTCAAAGAACTCGAAGAAACCATGGATGAAGTTGAACAGAACACTAATAAGAAACAAGAAAATATGAAAACAGAAATCATAAAACTCCAAACTGAAATAACAGGTCAAATGACAGTCCTGAAAAACACAGTAAATGAATTGAATGACAAAATGAATACGCTCTCCAACAGGCTAACAGAAGCTGAGAATATAATTGGTGCTGTGAAAGATGAGATAAATAACAACTCCATACAGCAGGAGAGATTGGGAAAAAAAAAAAAAAGCAAATGAACATACAATGGAAAAATTAGTCAAAGAATGGGAACAGATAAAAATAGAGGTCTATGATAAGCTCAAAAGAAACAATTTAAGAATCATTGGAGTCCCAGAGACCCAGAAAAAAAATTTTCAGGAAGAATTGACGGTCAAGAACATCATTAAAGAGAAACTTCCAGAGCTAAAGAATATATGCGATCAAATCCTGCATGCCTGAAGAGTACCAACCAAAAGAGACACCAGAAAAAAATACCCCAAGACACATCCTAGTCACAATGACGAATACCATAGACAGATTTCTGAAAGCAGCAAAATCAAAAAGGGAAATTAGATTCAAGGAACATCCTTGAGATTTACAGCAGACCTGTCGCCAGAAACAGTCAAGGCCAGAAAGCAGTGGTGGGACATAGTGAAAAACTCAATAAAATAAATGCTTTGCCAAGAATACTGTACCCAGCAAAACTCACTTTTAGGTTTGACGGGAAAATACGTGGTTTCACAGACAAATTTCAATATAAAGATGGCATTAAATCCAAGGACAATTCTTTCTCTCAATGTCAATGGACTAAATGCACCAGTTAAGAGACACAGAATGGCTAAATAGATAAAAAAAAAAAAAACTCAATCCAACCTTCTGCTGCCTACACCTGAATAGTCAGAGCAAACATAGACTCAAAATAAAAGGCTGGAGAAAAATTATCCAAGCAAACAACAACCATAAAAAAGCTGAAGTGGCCATACTAATATCAGATGATGCAAACTTTATACTCAGGAAAGTTGTAAGGGACAAAGATGGACATTTTGTATTAATCAAGGGATATGTACATCAAAAAGAAATCACTCTCCTAAACATATATGCACTGAATGAGGGGCTAGCAAAATATTTAATACAATTGTTGACAAATCTGAAAAATAATATCAATAACAACACAATAATTGTGGGGGACCTCAACACGGCTTTGTCAACACTGGATAGGTCAACCAGACTGAAACTCAACAAGAATATACTAGACCTGAAAAGAGAAATGGAAGAAAGAGGCCTAGTGGATCTATAGAGGACACTCCATCCCCAGAAACCTGGATACACATTCTTCTCCAATGTACATGGGACATTCTCCAGGATAGACTACATGCTGGCACACAAAACATACCTCCATAATATCAAGAGGATAGAAATTTTGCAGACTACCTTCGCTGACCACAAGGCTCTGAAAATATATATGAATTCCAAAGGGACACAGAAGAAAATCTTTAACACCTGGCAGTTAAACAGCCTCATACAGAATAACCAGTGGGTCCAAGATGAAATCAAAGAGGAAATCAAAACTTTCCTGAAAACAAATGATAATAAAGATAATTAGAACTTATGGGACATAGCAAATGCAGTACTGAGAGGAAAATTTATAGCTTTGCAAGCACACATCAGGAAGGAAGAATGGGCCTATCTGAATAGCTTAATGACGCAGCTCAAAGAATTTGAAAGTGCTCAATAAAAGAACCCAAAAAATAGGGAGACAGAAGGAAATAACAAAGCTGAGAGCAGAAATCAATAAAGTGGAAACCCAAAAAACAATTCGAAAGGTCAACAAAAGCAGAAGTTGGTTCTTCGAAAAAAAAATAAGATTGATAGACCACTGGCAAAACTAACAAAGAAAGAGAGAGAGACAATTGATAACTTATATTAGGAATTAAAAAAAAGATATCACTACTAATATGGCAGAGATTCAAAGGGTAATCAGAAACTACTTGGAGAAACTCTTGGATTCTTATAATTTTCCACAGTTGAATGAAGAGGATGTAGCATATCTAAACACCCCCATCACTATTGATAAAATTAAATCAATAATCAAATATCTGTCCCCAAACAAAAGGCCAGGCCCCGATAAATTCACTAGTGAATTTTTTCAAATTTTCCAAGAGGAACTACTACCAATCCTGGCAAGAATCTTTCATGAAATCGAAAAAATGGGAACACTTCCAAATAGCTTTTATGAAGCCAACATCACCTTGAAACCTAAACCAGACAGAGATGCTATAAAAAAGAAAATTACAGACTAATATCGCTGATAAATGCAGATGCAAAGATCCTCAACAAAATCCTGGGAAATAGGGTTCAATCCCTCATTAAGAAGATCATCCACTATGATCAAGTAGGTTTCATCCCAGGAATGCAAGAATGGTTTAACATCCGTAAATCTATCAACATCATACACAACATCAACAAGAAAAATAAAAATCACATGATCATATCAATGGATGCAGAGAAAGCATTTGATATGGTCCAACACCCATTCTTGATCAAAACTCTCAGCAAGGGGGCCGGAGAGATGGCTTGACTTGCAAGCAGCCGATCCAGGACCTAAGGTGGTTGGTTCGAATCCCAGCGTCCCATATGGTCCCCGTGCCTGCCAAGAACTATTTCTGAGCAGATAGCCAGGAGTAACCCCTGAGCACCGCTGGGTGTGGCCTCCCCCCCCAAAAAAATCAAACAAACCAAAACTCTCAGCAAGATGGGAATGAAAGGAACATTTCTCAATATAGTTAAGGCCATCTAACACAAGCCAGTGGCAAATATTATCCTCAATGGAGTAAAACTAAGAGCCTACCCTCTAAATTCTGGCTTAAGCAATCATTGGGGAAAAGAATATGGGAGGAATTACTTTCCCCAACTTTAAATGGGGAAACTGTACTACAACACAATAGTTATCAAAACAGCATGGTATTGGAATAGACAGGCCCTTAGATCAGTGGAATAGGCTTGAATACTCAGAGAATGTTCCCCAGACATACAATCACCTAATTTTTTATAAAGGAACAAGAAATCCTAAATGGAGCAAAGAAAGCTTCTTCAACAAGTGGTGTTGGCACAATTGGCTAGCGACTTGCAAAAAAATGAACTTAGATCCCCAGTTAACATCATATACGTAGGTAAAATCCAAATGAATTAAAGACCTCAATATCAGACCCGAAACCATAAGATATATAGAACAACACGTAGACAAAGCACTCCAGGACATTGAGACTACAGGCATATTCAAGGAGAAAACTGCACTCTCCAAGCAAATGAAAGCAGAGATTAACAGATGGGAATATATTAAGCTGAGAAGCTTCTGCATCTCAAAGGAAATAGCGCCCAGGATACAAGAGCCCGCCACTGAGTGGGAGAAACTATTCAGCCAATACCCGTCAGATAAGGGGCTAATCTCCAAAATGTACAAGGCACTGACAGAACTTTACAAGAAAAAAACATCTAATCCCATTCAAAAATGGGGAGAAGAAATGGACAGACACTTTGACAAAGAAAAAATACAAATGGCCAAAAGAAACATGAAAAAATGTTCCACATCACTAATCATCAGGGAGATGCAAATCAAAACAACTATGAGGTACTACCTTACACCACAGAGATTGGCACACATCACAAAGAATGAGAACAAACAGTGTTGGCGGGGATGTGGAGAGAAAGGAACTCATCCACTGCTGGTGGAAATGCTGTCTAGTTCAACCTTTATGGAAAGCAATATGGAGATTCCTCCAAAAACTGGAAATCGAACTCCCATATGGTCTAACTATACCACTTCTAGGAATATACCCTAGGAACACAAAAATACAATACAAAAACCCCTTAAACCTATATTCATTGCACTTTTTACCATAGCAAGACTCTGGAAACAACCAAGATGCCCTTCAACAGATGAATAGCTAAAGAAACTGTGATACATATACACAATGAAATATTACGCAGCTGTCAGGAGAGATGAAGTCATGAAATTTTCCTATACATGGATGTACATTGAATCTGTTATGCTGAGTGAAATATGTCATAGAGAGAGAGAAAAACACAGAATAGTCTCACTCATTTATGGGTTTTAAGAAAAATGAAAGACATTCTTGAAATAATTTTCAGACACAAAAACGAGAAGGGCTGGAAGTTACAGCTCACCTCATGAAGTTCACCACAAACAGGGATGAGTTTAGTTAGAGAAATAATTTTTTGAACTATCCTAATAATGAGAATGTATGAGGGAAATATTTGAATATCCTAGCTCTGCGGAAAAGAAAACATTTGAATTATAGACTTTTTTATTTCCACTGATTCCATACATGTATATTCAAAAGTCTTGTTTTGGTGCTAATGAAATTGCACATCCAGTAAGTTGCTTGCTTAGCATTCAGTTGATCCAGGTTTGATCCCTGGCACCACATATGTTTCCCCAGGCTTATCAGGAGTGATTGCCGCAAATAGAGCCAGGAATAGTAAGCCATGAAACATGGCTATTATCCATTTGTCTGATATCATCCATTTGTCTGATATCTGAAACCAAGCCGCTCAGATGAGCATCATGGAGCTGATTGCTTCTTGTCTCACTCTGTGCACCAAGCCAAACCTGAAACCTCTTTATTCTACCAGAACAAATTCAATGGGAGAGGGAAGGTCCAGAGAGACAAAAGTACAAGTCAAAGGACTTGGTGAAAAGAAAGAAATTGGGGAACACTTTTGCCTGGGCAACAGCAGGATGTAAACTAAAAACCAGCAAAGTTAATAGTGACAAAAGCTTGCTAATTTTGTGCATATTTTAATAAAACTGTACTTTGCTTTGTATCTCATTGTTGCCAAATAGTATAATTGACTGGAGAAGTGATTTCTTTTCAAGGATATACGTAATTACAGTAGTCCTCTCCTATCTGTAGTTTTACTTTCTAAGATTCTAGTTATCTACAGTCAAATATTCAAAATATTATGTTCAACAAAATATCAAATAACTTGGTATAATATATAGTCATAATTGTATTGTTTTTTTACTAGCTATTATTGGGAGTTTAGAACACACCTCTGGTGTTCAAGAATTACATGTGGCACTATTTTCAGGGAGTTGAGAACTGAATTGATGTTCGTTACATACAAAGCAAGTAACCCTACCTTTTATACTATCTCTATGTCCACTGTTAGTTTTTATTGTCAATTTATTTTTGTGCTGATTTTATAAATTAATTTTAATAACATATGTCAGGTATAGAGAAAAATATATCAAAGTTTATACTATCAGTTTTTATTCAGGTACCTATTAGGGATATTGAAATATATTCTCCACAAATGTTGCCTGTTATATTACGTTTCTTAAATATACATAAAATGCTTTATTGCTCTAAATGAACAAAATTGTTAAAACGACATATACATAAATTCTACAATCTCAAACTCACGAAAATAAGTGAAAACTCATAACCAAAAATTAAGTCAAAAAATCAATCCAATGAAATTAAGCCAGTAACAACCATACTATTGTATATTATATATACATTATATAGTAAGATATAAATTACAATTAAGTGTTAAGAGGTTCATATTCAAAATGTTTTATGGAGAATATAGATGGTCATATATTTCTACAGAGGAATGGTGATAAAAAGATTTATATAATTAATAGCAGATTAAACTCTGCAGAAGGAAATGTTAATAAATTTATAAATATAGTAATATAACTTATCTAAAGGTATCTAAAATTAAAAGCAAAAAAAATACTGAAGAAATTAATAAATGGGTATGTACATGTAAAAATATTTTTGTACACAGACTTTTAATACTACAAAATAGTTAACCCAAACAATTTATCAACTGATGTTAAAACACAAAACAATAAGACATAGGAGAAAAAAATGATGGCCTTGTCTATGTCTATAGTTTTGAGGTATCCCATAAACACAATGCTTATAAGTTTTGGTAAGATTGAATTAAAAACTAAACTTGATATAATGTAAAAATTAATCTCCATAGACATTGCAGTGAGAGATGTAAGAAGCAAATTAATCCATACTGATATGTGATAGTTTTAATGAGCATGGAAATGTTGGAATAACCCGTTCTTACTTTATTCAGGATGACTTTTTTGCATCTGCTTGTCTGTCCTTGGTCGAAAATACCTCTGAATTGGACCATGACCCCAACCGGTTCTCTATCATTGGAAGTGGTCCTACACTTCTCAATACAGAACTCAGAGATACTTCTGTCAGTTTTGGTTCCACAGCTAGCCTGCTGGTACTTTTGCCTGCTTGCAGATAACTTGTGTTGGAAGTTTATGAACCTGTTTTATCTCTCTAACATTGTGTGGATTATTTCCTGTGTCAGCCTTGCTTCCAGACCCGTGTTTCCCAGTCCACTCAAGATTGGGACATGAGACTTCCACTACAGGAGAACATACATGAGCAAAGAAAAGGTAAGTATATTTTTCTTTACTTTAAACCTCTAACATTTTATACTTTAAAAATAGTTTTTATAAACATCTTAAAATTTTATATAGTGGTAATATTCAGTTTTGAATGAACTACACCTAATCTGAACAATACATTACACATTATAACATATTTTCTCATGTCAATATCATTTGATCAGCATCTATGAAAGCCTATGGGAGTAAAACTATAATGTACTTTCTAAGCTAATCAGAACCAAAGATTCTAACAGGCCTAAATCCAAATTTTGAGTCAACAGGTGCTAATAGTATCATTGATTAACTTGCCCCAAAACTAATAAAATTCAAATACTTAAGCAAAAACATTTCATCAAGATAATGAGAAGACAAGACACAGACATTATCAATGATATAAGTGAAAGGCATCTGGCAAGACAGTACAGATTAAAATACAGTAGTACATTACCTTTCTTGCAGAAAAACTGGGTTCCATTTCTGGCACAAATATGATCCTCCAAATACAACTGTGCATCACTGTTGTGGCCAGAGTCCCTGAGCACCACTGGCAAACACACTGCATTTACAAATTTATATAGCTGAAAAATTAGCAAAAGTAAATCAAGAAATTAAAACAATAATGTGATAGTAAGACATCTAATGTTTGGGACCGGAGCAGTGGTGCAAGCAGTAAGGCATCTGCATTGCCTGTACTAGCGGTTGGATACCCCGGTTTTCCATATGGTCCCCCAAACCGGGACTGATTTCTGAGCAAATAGCCAGGAATGGAAGAAACTTTTTTCAATATAGTCAAGGCCATATACCACAAACCAATGGCAAATATTAGTCTCAATGAAGATAAACTAAAAGCCTTTCTTCTAAAATCTGGCACAATACAAGGCTGCCACCTCTCACCACTCCTATTCAACATAGTGCTGGAAGTTCTTGCCATAGCACTTAGGCAAGTAAAAGATATTAAGGGCATCCAGATAAAAAAGAAAAAGTCAAGCTCTCACTGTTTGCAGATGACATACTATATTTAGAAAACCCTAAAGACAATATCAAAAAGCTTCTAGCAACAATAGACTTATATAGCAAAGTGGACAAATACAAAATTAACAAGCAAAACTCAATGGCCTTCTTATATACCAATAATTATAGGGAAAATGGACATTAAAAAAGTAATCCCATTCACATTAGTGCTACATCAAGTCAAATACAATGGAGTAAACTTAACTAAAGTGATGAAGGACCTATACAAAGAAAACTACTTGAAGCCTGCTTCAAGAAATAAAAGAGGATACAAGTAAATGTAGACACAAACCCTGTTCCTGGATTGGGAGGATTATCATAAAAATGGCAATGCTTCCCAAAACATTGTACAGATTTTAAGTAATTATTCTAAGGATACCCATGGCATTCTTCATATAAGTGTTTTAAACACTCCTGTAATTTTTTTGGAACAATAGAAACCCACAAATAGCTAAAGAATCTCTTAGGAAAAAGAAGATGGGAGGCAAAACTTTCCCCAACTTCAATTTGAACTACAAAGCAATAATCATCAAAACAGCATGGTATTGGAATAAAGACAGACTTGCAGATCAGTGGAATAGACTTGAGTATTCAGAGAATGTTACCCAGACATAAAGTCAATTTTTTATAAAGGGGCAAGAAACACAAAATGGAGCAAGAAAAGCCTCCTTAACAAATGGTGTTTGGACAATTGTTTAGCCACATGCAAAAAAGTGAACTCGGACCTCCATCTAACGCCATGCACAAAGGTCAACTGCAATTGGATTAAAGAACTTGATACTAAACCCGAAACCATAAGGTATCTAGAAGAACAAGTAGGTAAAACACTACATGAAATTGAGACAAAAGGCATCTTCAAGGAGGAAAAAGCACTGGTCAAACAAGTGGTAGCAAAGATTTACAGATGGAGCTATATTAAGCTAAGAAGCTTCTACCTCAAAATAAATAGTAGTAGGAGTCAAAAGCCAACCACAGAATGGAAGAAGCTAATCACCCAAAACTCATCAGATAAGGGGCTAATAGCTAAAATATACAAGATACTGACAGAACTCAACAAGAAAAAATTCCTCAAAAAAGAAATAAAAATGGCTAAAAGGCACATGAAAAATTATTTACATCATTAGTCATCAGGAGATGAAAATAAAAACAATGAGATATAATTTCATGCCACAGAGACTGGCACACATTACAAAGAACAAGCACAATCAGTGCTGGCAGGCATGTGGGAATAAAGGAACTCTTTCATTGATGGTGGGAATGCCATGTAGTCCAGTCTTTCTGGAAAACAATACGGATATTCCTCAAAAAAATGGAAATTGAACTCCTATAAGATCCAGCTAAACTACTCCTAGGGATATACCCTAGAAAAAAAAAACAATATAAAATGTTTTTTGTACAGCTATATTCATTGCAGAACTAGTCAGAATCTAGAAACAATACAGTTGCCAAAACAAACAAACAAAAAAAAACAGGTAAGTGATTAAAGAAACTGGGATACTATGCAGTAGTTAGAAGAAATGAAGTCATAAAATTTTCCTATACATAGATGGACATGGAAACTATTATGCTGAAATAAATCAGAAGGAGAGAGATAAGCACAGAATAGCCTCACTCATCTGTTGCTTTTTTAATACACAGAGGTAATTTAGATGAGGGCTGGAAGGACTAGCTCACAATAAGAAGCTTACCACAAAGAATGGTGAGTCCAGTTAGAGAAATAACTACACTGACAATTGTAGTGAGAGAAATAGAATGCCTTTCTTGAATAAAGGCAAGAGGTCAGGGAGAAAGGATTTGGGGGGTATTGATGGTGGGAATGTTGCACTGGTGAAGGTGGATGTTCTTTTTATAAATAAAACCCAACCACATCATGTTTATAATCATGGTGCTTAAATAAAGATATTTACTTATTTAAAAATATAATAAAGGCTGTGCCTTTATTATTTATATTTAATAATTATATATTATAGTTATATAATCATATAATATTATATAATATTATATTTAATTTTTCTAAGTATTGAGCTTGGCCTACATATTTGTCTTGTGCAGTGTGCGAACTAATAGTTTTAGGGTCAATTATGACTTACCCACCAAAAAATTCAGTATAAGTATTCTGCTCTAGCCCACACTAGATGGACAATATTTCTTTCTTTTTTCGTGTGTGTGTGTGTGTTTTTTGGGTCACACCCGGCAGTGCTCAGGGGTTATTCCTGGCTCCAGGCTCAGAAATTGCTCCTGGCAGGCACGGGGGACCATATGGGGTGCTGGGATTCGAACCTATGACCTCCTGCATGAAAGGCAAACGCCTTACCTCCATGCTATCTCTCCGGCCCCGAGATGGACAATATTTCAAGCTCACTTCTGAGTGTCTGATTTGTATCTCATTGCCAACTTCTGCAGCCACTTTCTTAAGGGAACCCCATGATTATCTTAGTTTTGTCAGCTTAGACAGTGCTAGGCAGCTCCTCAATCATCTCCAGAGTGATGTTAAAGCAAAGATCCAAGGTTAAGCTCTGATCACTACCTGGTGTGCCCCCCAAAAATGTGCACTATATTTTATCTAGACCTTATGCTTGTGGAACCTTCTTGCTCAATCTACTTATATTTTAGAGTTAAAAGAAATCTTACAGGTCATTTTGTGACATTATAACTAAATCATGCATCAAAATTTACATTAAGATATATCAAAATCAAGTAAGACCAAAGACAAAAGGAAACAATAATATAAATTATTAATATCAATACAAAAATAAATTAATACAGTAATAAATGTATAAAAACATAAAGACAAAAATATTTAAAGAAATTTTACTTGTAACAAAGAAGTTCAATGATAATGGAGAAATACGTTTAAAAAATAAAAATGTTTAAAATAATGCCTCACAAGCAGTGAGGCATCTGCCTTGCCCTCGCTAGCCTAGGACAGACCATGCTTTGGTCCCTGGTGTCCTATATGGTCCCCCAAGCCAGGTGATTTCTGAGTGCATAGCCAGGAGTAACCCTGAGCGTCAACAGGTGTGACCCAAAAATCAAAAGAAAAATAAAATATAAAAAATAAATAAAAATTCACTTAATTCTACAGTCAGCAAAAATACTCTCAAAAACAAAGGCAGGTTTAATACATTATACTTCATACATATGGAAGCTGAACATTTCCTCACCACAACCAAATTGAAGCAGGTAGGGAAGAAATCCCTAAGGCAATGAATTCTTGAGATGTAACAAAACTAAGAGACAGTATTAGAAAGAGTTCACTTTGTCATGGATAAGAGTTTGTCCTGGCAAACTTCAAACCTAGAGTAGACTCAACCTCTTATTTGGAGAATATCCAACAGGAAAAGAAGCTAGAATAGAAATAGTGAAAGAACAGCAGCAAGAAGTGTGTTTGAGGGGCCAGAGCAGTGGCGCAAATGGTAGGCATTTGCCTTGCATGCACTGACCTAGGACAGATCGTGGTTAGAATCCCCAGCATCCTATATTGTCCCCCAAGCCAGGAGTGATTTCTGAGCACACAGCCAGGAGTATCCCCTAAACATCACTGGGTATGGCCAAGAAAAAAGTGTGTTTGTTTGCCTTGCATGCTGCCAACCTGGGATCAATCCACAGCATTCCATGGTCACCTGAGCTTCCAGGTTTAATTTCTGAACACTGAGCCATGATTAATCCCTGAGCTTTGCCAGGTGTGGCCATAAGCAAAACAAAACAAAAAGAATTATCAAAGAAGACTGTCATCTATCCCCAGCCCTTCACCTGGCAACCACACTAACAACAAAATCTCTAACCTAGGTGGAAAGCCCTGAGTGAAGCACAAGGAAACCCTATAAAAGTCAAATTAGAACAAAGGAGGGGTCCACATGTGTTGCCTAGGTAAATGATGCCTGATCACATGCCACTAGTATCTCCCATCTTGAGATATTTTCTTTCCTACTTTCAGGCTGGGCTTTGTAAGAGCCTCTCTCCATTCACCATTGTCTGTTCTGGGAGGGAAGGCAATGGACCTGAAAGGCCTATATAATATCTAGGACTGACTTAGCTATTTTTCCAGAGCAAGTTCCCCAGCCCTACTTCTACCCATCTACCTCTAGGGTGGCAGAGATGTGGAGAGAGGATGAGAAAAGAGAGGGGAGAGAGAGAAAGAGAAAAAGAGAAAGAGAGAGAAACTCTCAGGCTGCCATTAGTCTCTCTCTTCCCTATTTTACATAATTAACCCTTGGAAGCCCCATCAAAACTATAGGGAAATTGTTTAGTCAGAAGTAAAATTATCCCATCTTAAACTATGAAATTAAAGAAAAGATATATAAATAGTATATAAAATCAAATTTATCTGATTTAGAAGTGACATAAAAACATTGGTGAAAGATACTGGGCACTTTGTTAGGGGGGTAAAAAAACTTTGTATATCAATATAAATATCAACAGTATTGTAAAAATATGACTTAAACTATGACTAAATTAATTTATAAAAACAACAGCAGAAACTATGGAAAAATATGCTCCTGGTACCATTTAGCCCCTGAGTCCCATCCACTATTTTTTTTCTTTTTTCAGTTTGTAGGTAGACATATAAATGTGAGGCAAAACCATATGATTTATGTTCTATGGTTCTGTAAAAGAAAAAAATTACAAGCACCAAATAAACAAATAAATAGGAGGCATCCCTATCTAGAAGCTATAAATAGAAATAAAATAAAAAGTAAAGAAGAAAAATGAGGGCAGATGTGTCAGTTGTTTTTGTTTGTTTGCTTTGTGTTTTTTCTCTACATAGGTGCAGTAAACATTGGGGAAATAGGAAAGAAAATCTCTTTGGCCTAAGAAATACAGGGTGTCTCCATCCCTGAAGCACACTGTCATGAGACTGACTATAGGCTCCACACTTAGCTGTCGAAGACCAAGGTTTTTCCTCATGATCCTAGGAAAAGTTCTGTTCTGTCACAGCTGTCAGTCATTCCTCTGCAATTAGAGATCTTGTTGGTATTTTTAATTTGTTTGTTTGTTTTCATAAATCCTAGGACAAAGCCTAGGATAAAGTCTTTCTTCATAGTTCCAGAAAAAGTTCTGCTTGTTTGAGGTTGTCATAGTCAGTCTTCTTTAATTAGTGATCTTGGTTTTTGCACAGATCCTATGACTGTCTTCTCATTTTATCTCACCATTAAGTGGTGAGGTAGGGCTACCTGCCTTAGATCAAGTTATTGCTGCTTCCTTATTGTCAGGGTGTCATATTAATCTACCCTGGCACAAGTTGGTGCCAGAGCAGTATTAAGGTCTTCCCTGGGGTGAGTTTGATTCCTGGTGCTGGTGCAGACAACTGTGCCGGTAGTAAGGTTGGGACCAATGGATCGAGGTTGGCTGGTCTATGTCAGATCACCTGAGATTTAAGTCAGGTCCCCATGATGATTGTTCAAGGTGGAAGATGCCCCTACATTATAAAATTCATGAGTTCTTACCCCTATTAGATGAGAACTTCTTTCTATACATATGATTTTCCGGTGTTAGTGTGCCTATACAGGAAAAAAAAACAATGCCAGATTATATTATTAGTGCATTTATGGGTAAAATTAACAAGTTATACAATCTCTGTGGTATTGTTTGACCTGAGTTTTTATCCCAAGGAAGAATTTCTACTATAATTCCTGCTAAGCAGAACCAAAACAGACCTACAAATGAAGAAAAAGGAAAAAAAAAGAAGAAAAAGAAAAACAAAAATGGGGTGCTACCTCTACATGTGGAAATAAACACTAATAGTTATAGCTGTTAAGGAAGTAAACATACAAAGAAAAATGCAGATATTTCCACTGAGTCTTTTGACATAGTCTAAGGGAGAAATAAGGTTCGGGTACATTTTCATTTCACTCTGTGATCTTATGAGATCTGAAAAATGGTTTGCAGCAGCCAGGGTATTTAAGTAGTGTTTGCAAGCTGGGGGGTGGGGTCCCCTCTGGAGCTGAATCTGGTAGCAGGCAAGAGTCCACATTGATGGGAGGTGGGAGACAGAAGGTCACATAGAATAAGTCAGCAGGAGCTATGGCTGCAACTTCTTGCTAGAGCAATAGATGGAGGGTGGGGGTGGGGTGAGAAGATGTCCTTTCACTTTGGGATCCCTGTGACAGCTACTGAAGCAGGGAGAAGCTCCCGGTTCCTAAGGATTAAAGGACTGAGGGTAAAGAGGGCTAAATAGGGAGAGATCAGGGTTTAGGGAATAACAGGATAGGAAGAGTTTTGTAGGATGGTGATTAGGAGGGGATAGGAAGGATAGTATACAACAGAGAATATATATATATATATATATATATATATACATACACACACACACACATATATATATATATATATATATATATATATATATATATACAATATAGGCAGGGTTTATGTTACAATCCAAATCAGGCAAACAGAGGAATCCACCACATACACATTTATACCCACTTACATGACATTAGAGACCTATTTGTAGGTTGTAGTTGGAAGTCTGATCCTTATGAGATGGATTAGAGCACTTAAAAAAGGGACAGAACCTCAGAAGGGAAAGATTTTCCAATTTCTAGGCCCTTCACCAATGGTAAGGCTGAACTTTGCTAACTGATGCTTTTGGAGTTAGGTTGTGAATGGAGATTTCAAAATAAACAATAAGAACACTAACTTTTTGCTTGTAAACATGTTTTCTAGTTACCCTTGATATTTTGGTAGCTAGCACACAATGGACACACCATATTTGGTAAATAAGCAAAATATATATATATATATATAAATAAATAAAAGAAAATATAGAGAAATGGGAACTAGGCATCAGAAAATCAAAATAAACAGAACTTGCCTTTAATACTAAGAAAATTTTAAAGAATAAAATATTATTTAAGCATATGGATTTTTTTATCTTATTCCAGGGAGAAAGAAAATAATGATTAGCTTTTTAATCTGGTAAAGATTATTTAACTAAATATGTTTTCCATATGGGTATCTTTAGAGGGATAGCATTAAATCTGTATAATGCCTTGGGGAGTATTGCCATTTTGATGATGTTAATCCTGCCAATCCATGAGCAGGGTATGTGTTTCCATTTCCGCGTGTCCTCTCCTATTTCTTGGAGCAGAGTTTTATAGTTTTCTTTGTATAGGTCCTTCACATTTTTAGTCAAGTTGATTCCAAGATATTCGAGTTTGTGTGGCACTATTGTGAATGGGGTTCTTTTCTAATGTCCATTTCTTCCTTATTACAATTGGTGTATAGAAAGGTCATTGATTTTTGTGTGTTAATTTTGTAGCCTGCCACCTTGCTATATGAGTCTATTGTTTCTAGAAGCTTTTTGGTAGAGTCTTTAGGGATTTCTAAGTACAGTATCTTGTCATCTGCAAACAGTGAGAGCTTGACTTCTTCCTTTCCTATCTGGATTCCCTTTATATCATTTTCTTGCCTAATCGCTATAGCAAGTACTTCCAGTGCTATATTGAATAGGAGTGGTGAGAGAGGACAGTCTTGTCTTGTGCCAGAATTTAGAGGGAAGGTGTTTAGTTTTTCTCCATTGAGGATAATATTTGCCACTGGCTTGTGGTAGATGGCCTTAACTATATTAAGAAAGGTTCCTTCCATTCCCATCTTGCTGAGAGTTTTGTTTAAGAATGGGTGTTGAAACCCCTTCCTTACACCTATATTCATTGCAGCACTATTTACCATAGCAAGACTCTGGAAACAACCAAGATGCCCTTCAACAGACGAATGGCTAAAGAAACTGTGGTACATATACACAATGGAATATTATGCAGCTGTCAGGAGAGATGAAGTCATGAAATTTTCCTATACATGGATGTACACGGAATCTATTATGCTGAGTGAAATAAGTCAGAGAGAGAGAGAGAGAAAAACGCAGAATGGTCTCACTCATCTATGGGTTTTAAGAAAAATGAAAGACACCCTTGTAATAATAATTTTCAGACACAAAAGAGAAAAGCTCACTACAAAGAGTGATGAGTTTAGTTAGAGAAATAACTACATTTTGAACTGTCCTAATAACGAGAATGTATGAGGGAAATGGAGAGCCTGTCTAGAGTACAGGCGGGGGTCGGGTGGGGAGGAGGGAGACTTGGGACATTGGTGATGGGAATGTTGCACTGGTGATGGGTGGTGTTCTTTACATGACTGAAACCCAAACACAATCATGTATGCAATCAAGGTGTTTAAATAAATTAAAAAAAAAGAATGGGTGTTGGACCTTATCAAATGCTTTCTCTGCATCTATTGATATGATCATGTGGTTTTTATTTTTCTTGTTGTTGATGTTGTGTATTTATGTTGATAAATTTACGGATGTTAAACCATCCTTGCATTCCTGGGATGAAACCTACTTGATCATAGTGGATGATCTTCTTAATGAGGCATTGAATCCTATTTGCCAGGATTTTGTTGAGGATCTTTGCATCTGCATTCATCAGCGATATTGGTCTGTAATTTTCTTTTTTTGTAGCATTTCTGTCTGGTTTAGGTATCAAGGTGATGTTGGCTTCATAAAAGCTATTTGGAAGTGTTTCCGTTTGTTCAATTTCATGAAAGAGTCTTGCCAGGATTGGTAGTAGTTCCTCTTGGAAAGTTTGAAAGAATTCATTAATAAATCCATCTGGGTCTGGGCTTTTGTTTTTGGGAAGACATTTGATTACTGTTTTAATTTCATCAATGGTGATGGGGGTGTTTAGATACACTACATCCTCTTCCTTCAACCGTGGAAGATTATGAGTCCAAGAATTTATCCATTTCTTTCACATTCTCATTTTTAGTGGTGTAGAGTTTCTCAAAGTAGTTTCTGATTACCCTTTGAATTTCTGTCATATCAGTAGTGATCTCTCCTTTTTCATTCCTATCAAGTTTCTCTCTCTTTCTTTGTTAGGTTTGCCAGTGGTCTATCAATCTTGTTTATTTTTTCAAAGAACCAACTTCTGCTTTCGTTGATCTTTCGAATTGTTTTTTGGGTTTCCACTTCGTTAATTTCTGCTCTCAGCTTTGTTATTTCCTTCTGTCTCCCTTTTTTTGGGTCCTTTTGTTGAGCACTTTCTAGTTCTATTAGCTGTGTCATTAAGCTACTCAGGTAAGCTCCTTCTTCCTTCCTGATGTGTGCTTGCAAAGCTATAAATTTCCTCTCAATACTGCTTTTGCTGTGTCCCATAAGTTCTGATAGTTTCTGTCTTTATTGTCATTTGTTTCCAGGAACCTTTTGATTTCCTTCTTGATTTCATCTTGGACCCACTGGTTATTCAGTATGAGGCTGTTTAACTGCCAGGTGTTAAAGTTTTTCTTCTGAGTCCCTTTGGAATTCACAAATAATTTCAGAGCCTTGTGGTCAGCGAAGGTAGTCTGCAAAATTTCTATTTTCTTGATATTATGGAGGTATGTTTTATGTGCCAGCATGTAGTCTATTCTAGAGAATGTCCCATGTACATTGGAGAGGAATGTGTACCCAGGTTTCTGAGGATGGAGTGTCCTATATATATCCACTAGGCCTCTTTCTTCCATTTCTCTCCTCAGTTCTAGTATATTCTTTTGGGTTTCAGTCTGGTTGACCTATCCAGTGTTGACAAAGCCGTGTTGAGGTCTTCCACAATTATTGTGTTGTTATTGATATTATTTTTCAGATTTGTCAACAGTTGTATTAAATATTTTGCTGTCCCCTCATTCGGTGCATATATGTTTAGGAGAGTTATTCCTTCCTGCTCTACATACCCCTTGATTAATATAAAATATCCATCTTTGTCCCTTACAACTTTCCTGAGTATAAAGTTTGCATTATCTGATATTAGTATGGCCACTCCAGCTTTTTCATGGGTGTTGTTTGCTTGGATAATTTTTCTCCAGCCTCTTATTTTGAGTCTATGTTTGTTCTGACTATTCAGGTGCGTTTCTTGTAGGCAGCAGAAGGTTGGATTGAGTTTTTTGATCCATTTAGCCACTCTGTGTCTCTTAATGGGTGCATTTAGTCCATTGACGTTGAGAGAAAGAATTGTCCTGCGATTTAATGCCATCCTTATATCAAAATTTGTTGTGTCTTTTGGTTAGTCTTGTCTTAAATTAGGTCTTTCAGTTTTTATCTTAAGACTGGATTTGAGTCTGTAAAGTTTCTGAGCTGTTTTTTGTCTGTGAAACCATGTATTCTTCCGTCAAACTGGAAAGTGAGTTTTGCTTGGTACAGTATTCTAGGTGAAGCATTCATTTCATTCAGTCTTGTCACAATATCCCACCACTGCTTTCTGGCATTGAGTGTTTCTGGTGATAGGTCTGCTGTAAATCTCAAGGATGCTTGCTTGAATGTAATTACCCCTTTTGATCTTGCTGTTTTCAGAATTCTGTCTCTATGAGATTTGTCATTGTGACTAGGATGTGTCTTGGGGTGGTTTTTCTGGGGTCTCTTTTGGTTGGTACTCTTTGAGCATGCAGGATTTGATTACATATATTCTTTAGCTCTGGAAGTTTCTCTTTAATGATGTTCTTGACCGTTGATTCTTCCTGGAAATTTTCTTCCTGGGTCTCTGGGACTCCAATGATTCTTAAGTTGTTTCTGTTGATCTTATCATAGACTTCTATTTTTATCTGTTCCCATCCTTTGACTAATTTTTCCATTGTCTGTTCATTTGCTTTAAGTTTTTTTCCCCAATCTCTCCTGCTGTATGGAATTGTTATGTATCTCATCTTCCACATCACCAATCTGTTCTCAGCTTCTGATACCCTGTCCCAGAGCTTATCCATTTTGTCATTTACTTCATTTACTGACTTTTTCAGACCTGTTAGTTGACATGTTATTTCAGTTTGGAGTTTTGCGATTTCTGTCTTCATATTTTCTTGGTTATTAGTAGTATTCTGTTCAACTCGCTCTATGGTTTCTTTGAGTTCTTTGAGCATCTTCCATATTGCTAGTCTAAAGTCTTTATCTGAGAGGTTGATTAGTTGCTTGGTCATTATCTGGTCATCAGAATTGTCATCTTCATTCTCTATGCCTGATGCTGGCCTGCATTGTTTTCCCATTGTCACACTTGTATTGTGGATTTTTCTACGTGTTGTGGTAGTATTTATTGGCTATATGATGCAGGCAGCACACTCCTCTGGCTCTGCCCTTTCTGGATGGGCCGACTTGCCTCTAAGGGAGGGGAGTCCTCTGTGGATGAAGCCTCACACAGGATCAAATAAATCTTAGGCCCGAGCACGCAGCAGAGAAGACAGTCCAGAGGGAAATGCTTGCTTCTGTGATCCAGCACAGTTCTTAGTGTGATTTTTTCTTCTTGTTGCGATGGTGTTCTTTTTTTGGAAAGAGTGCACGGCCGCGTAGCGAAGCAGAGCTAAGTGCTCTGCTGGAGCCTCTTTTTGGACCACTTCCAAGAGGTTCACGCAAGAGGACAGTAGACAGACACATACAGGCAGCACTCACAGTTTTTCACAGTCGGGCCCCACTCAGTCAGCAATTTCTTACTCACTCACTTGCTCGCTGGGTAGCTTCAGAATGCAGATTTTTAGGGGTTCACTTCCTAGCGCTCTGAGGAGAGCTTCAAGGATTCAGAAAAGACAGAGAAACACAGGGCAGGGCTCCTTTTAGGTCCTAAGGTTCCTCAGGTTCCTCAGAAGAAGCACAGCAGGGCGGAGACTCCGCAGGTGAAGCAGTCAGCACTTCACCTGGTAGTCCCCACAGTCAGCCATTTCTTACTCACAAAGCCAGTTTCTTATGTCTTCTAATATAGCAGATAGTTTATGTGCATCCTCCGGAGGGACAGATGATGGGCTCATAGTTCTAACCCAGCTTGTTTCTGAAATTGTTAGGGTCCAGTATCCAAAAGATCATACAAAGCAACGAGTTTTGCATTAAAAAATTTTATTATGCACAATTCACAGGTCTAACAAGTCCTGAAGTTGATCAGTCAGAGCCATCTCCTTTAAGAGGAGAGGGACCCCAAACTTGGGTAAGGGGCTTCCTCATCTACAAACTGCAATCCTACAATTTTTTTTTTGGTTTTTGATTTTTGGGTTACACCCAGTGACTCACAGGGGTTACTCCTGGCTATGCACTCAGAAATTGCTCCTGGCTTGGGGAAACATATGGGATACTGGAGATCTAACCAAGGTCAGGCCTGGTTCAGCCATGTGCAAGGCAAATGTCCTAGCACTGTGCTACTGCTTTGGCCACAACAATCCTACAATTTTCTTATGCCCTTTATATTGATTGGTTTTATCCATCTGGAGAGTGCATTTTTTATATTTCTTGGGAACTGTCAGACTACCAATTTCTGTCTGATCATTTGATTGATATTTTATTTGAGATAGGGTTGGGAAGTTTCAGAGCATGATTGAGAGTAACTGGCAGGTCATTTCACCATGTCTGCTTGCACAACACCCCATTCCAGAGAAAAAGGAGGTAGGGGTGGTTACTGAGAGATCAGGAACTTTGTATTAAAAATGGCTGATCTTTTTAAGATGGAGGCACTTATGCTAAGATAAGACTTCAGGGTGGTCTTACAAAGTCATACAAGTACTCCTAGATAGCATTCTTGGCATCATTTGTCTCCTCCAAACTTACCTTGTATGATCATCTTGCCTTGGTTCTCTATGCAGTTGTTGAGCACGTCCTGGCCTAGGTGCCCTCACAGGTTGCCTTGGATGGGCAGGTCGAGGCTATTCACCTTCCCCCTCTTAACCATCTGGTTAGGGGCAATCTTGTTTGTTCATCTTGGTAATGCAGCTAGGGTGGTCAGCCTCCTCCTCTTGCAGGTGCTCTGCATGGCACCACTGAGGGGGGAATGCCCTTCCTGGTCCACCTGTATTTTGTCCGCATCATCCTTCTTGGTGTTGCCTTCTGTCACAATGGTAATGTCACTGTGGACCCCTTTTACTACCTGCTTCTAGATCATGGAGGCACTGGTCACACTAAAGATGCCATGGATGTTGATGCAGACTTTGGCCTTCACTTTGTAGCTGTCCCTGTAAGACTGTGAAAAGACATTCTGAATAGTGATGTTTCCAAATTTAGGGTCTGTGTAAAACACCTCGTGCAGATGAGAGTAGAAGGCTTCCAGGACTAAGGGCTTGGTCTTGTGAAAAGTGATGACCTTGGAGAATGGAAAATGGTGGTTCTTGCTGAACACATCACACTCACACTCTATAGCCCTGTGGTCCAGGGCAGTCTTCCAACTCAGCGTGATGGAGTAGGGCACAAGTCTGTGATACAGAACTCACATACCTTGAACGCAGGTGAGAGAATCACACACTGCAAGGCATAGCCTCATGCCATGAGTGCTCTTCATATCCTTTTTAAGAAACCTTGAGTTGTGCTCCTTCACTCTGGGGACACTGTGTGGGACACACACACATCCCTGGACATCTGCTGGACACATTCAAGTCATTCAATGAAGCACTAGATGCTGCGTGGAAGATCCAAGGCATTGAAACTCAGCAGCTTGTTGGGCTTCTCCCATTCTTGATATAGGTACAGCAGGACCCAAGAGTTGTCTTGGACACTGTTCTTGTACTAACGCTTTATCGAAGTCCCTGCCACCCAAGTAAGGATCAAAAGTCACAGCCAGGACCTTAACTTTCCCTTTGTTAAAAGCACACAGAGGGGTTAGAGTAGTGGTGCAGTGATAGAGCATTCCCCTTGCATGCAGCTGACCTAGGACAGACCACAGTTCGATCCCCCCAGTGATTCAGATGGTCCCCCAAACCAATAGCAATTTCTGAGTGCAGAGCCAGAAGTAACCCTGAGCATCACCTTGGTTAGGCCCCCACAAAAGACAAAACACGCCCCCACACACAGACACAGTTACATCTCAATATAACAGTTGAGGAAGCTCAGGTTGAAGCTCACCACCAGCTTGCTGGTGTCCAATGTACTGGAATTGGGCCATGTCGCTTCCCCTTCCCATTTTAATAGAAATATCTTAAAGATTAATAAAAATAGTTTACAAAATAATAGTCCTAAAATATTTTAACTAGCTCTGGTTGAAATAGTTGAGTTAGAGAACACTTGGGTGTAATGCAGTTTGGAACCTTGGATGATAAAGCCTTATCATTAATACTATTGCAAATACTATTGCAAATTATGGTGCTCAAAACACACACTATACTATGCTACACTACACATTGTTGGACTGGATAAGAGAAAAAAAATAACCAACTTTCCAGATAAACTTGATATTTACGTTTTGAGGGTGGAGATATCAAGAAGTGATTGGGAGTTATACAGTTGGATGGGAGTCAGGGGTAAATGGCATCAGGTACATGGTGGTGCAGAGGAATAATGTAGCTATAATAAAGAAAACAGAGTCAGCAATATTGAAAATAGAAAACCATACTTAAAAACATGCCTATTAAAGAAGACAGCAGCAGGAGTTGGGGGACTAAAGGTAGAAGAGAAGAGGGCATAGGATAGGGAAGAGTGGGAGGAAAATTCACACTTCTGCTGGGAACTTGTATCAGAACATAGTATGCCTATGCCTAAATCACAACCCTTACTATAAATTACTTTCTAAATCACAGTGGTATAACTTAATAGTAGAAAATAAGAATATGAGGTACACTTAACTCATGAAGATTCACCTATATCTTAACCTAAGAAAGAATACTCTCAACTTCTCTTTATCTCTCTCTTTCAATCTTCATTGTACTAAAATTATTTTCAGTAAAGAAATTGATCAGTGGTTTAGATTCACCTTCTTTTTCTGCAAAGAGAAACTCCTCACTCCAGACTAAGTCCACTGCTACCTGAGATCTTAGGTAGCGAGAATCACATTTTGTGCCATGTAGATCAAGTGGACTTCATATATACAACTATTCAGTTGTCTTATGGGTTGATAGAAGGAGAGCTTTTTAATGCAATGTAGATGCTCTTAGATTTTATCATTTCTAACTAAACACAGGAACTTCTCCAAGTAACAAAAATAAGTCAAGCAGAAAGTGGGGCACTCTTTTTTTTATGGTTATATGTTATATTCCTTGCTTTCCATTTTACCTAAGTCATCTACAACATTTGGTGAGATATCAGAAAACTACAGTGGAATAATCTCTAGGTTAAAATATATAACTCTAAAAATATGCTATACATATATGTTCTCTTAGAGTAGTGTTTTTCAACCATTTTGTGCAAAGGCACAAAAAGTGATTTTTTTTCATGAAAAAATCACTATTATAAAATGTTAAAAAAAATTAATTCTGTGCCTATATTGACTATATATAAAGTACTTTGATTAAATAGGAAGAAAATAAACACAAAGAAATTATTTTATAATTTATAATAAAACATGCAAATCCTGGGCATGTTTGGCTGAATGCAAAGCTGATATTCTGGCAGGAATCGAAGAAAGACACACAAGTAGCTCTTCATCAACAGCTCCCATTCTCTCTCTGTCTAGTTTTTATAGCAATGAAGCTTAAAAAGCTCGTCTCACACAGATTTATAGTGGAAAATGGGAGTAATGTCAAAATAGCTTTGTTTGCCAGAACGGGGAACTCCTTGGCAGTATCCAACCAAAAACTGTCCAAAGGTGGATCAGCAAACCTTAGCTTGAAACCACGATTTTGTCTCAGTTCAGTTAGTTCCTCCTGCTCCTGTAAAGTTCTTTCCACCGACACTGGGTCCCTAACCCAGTTAAGAAATAAAATGACAACTTCTCCTCCAGAATTTTTAAATGTTTAACTGTTATCTCACACAGTGCAGATGTGTAAACACTTTGCCATTGCTTGGTGAGTGTGAACAAGATTGCCATTTTCCAGGTGCTGATAACAGAGTTGCACCTTTGAACGGAATCTATTTTTTTATCTGTACTTGTAAACAGGTTTTTTATTTCTGCCTTACATTCGTGTATACAGTTCATTCAGATGATGAAAAATATCTGCCAGGTATGCCATCTTTGCACACCACTCATCACTTACAAGCAGCTTTGTGTAACCTGACCTCTTATTTGTCAGAAACTTTAAGTTTCTTCCCACAGGTCATACACACAGACCAAGACCTTGCCATGCAACAATCACCAGACCGCCATATAAAACAGTAAGGTTTTATGCTTCTCTCCCATCTCCTCACACAACGCTGCAAACATGCAACTTTTCACGGGTCGTGACTTTACGTAGTTTACCATGGGCACAAAAATCAACCAACACAGGAATTAGGTCTGCTGGTAAAGCCTTGGCTACGATGGCCTCACAGTATAAAAACAATGTGTATAAAAACAATCACATCTGGATTTCTTTCCTTCATTCTGCTTACAAAGCCTTTGGTAGGCCAGACCATGGCTGTGCTCCATCAGTGCAGACACTTATGCAGTTCTCCCAATTAAGTCCTCCTTTTTCAAGTTATTCTCATGTGATCCGAAAATTTTCTTCTTTTTTTTTCTGACAATGCCTTGCAAAAAAGTTTTCACTAATTGCATCACCATCCACAAAATGTATACTGGAGGTCTACTGATACCAGTAGACTCCTCAAGTTGCAATGCAAATTTCTCACTGATACAGATTTTTCCAAAACCACACTTTTGGACCACTAAGAGTCCACCTGAACCCACTTCTGACCATCTGAGCTGGCACCCAGGGAAGGCCTGGAGTCAGGGGAAAAAGACAAGGACAGCTGGGGGCCTGCCAAGCCTCCCAGCACTCCCCAGGCTAGGGAGAAAGGTTCTGGTATGGGGCCTCCCCAAACCCCATACCTGGCAAGAGCTGGTCTCCAGAATCAGAGAGGAAACTGGAAGCCAGATGTCTGCCTGCCCTCCTCCCCATGCACCTCCCGCCTGGAGTACGGAGGGAGGGGGGAACCTGAGGACCCCTAGGAGTCCACCTGAACCCACTTCTGGCCATCTGAACTGGCACCCAGGGAAGGCCTGGAATCAGGGGAAAAAGACAAGGATGGCTGGGGACTGCCAAGCCCCCCAGCACTCCCCAGGCTAGGGAGAAAAGCTCTGGTATGGGGCCTCCCCAAACCCCATACCTGGCAAGAGTTTGTCTCCAGAATCAAAGAGGAAACCAGAAGCCAGATGTCTGCCGCCCTCCTCCCCATGCACCACCCCCTGGAGTGAGGAGGGAGGGGGGAACCTGAGGACCCCTAAGAGTCCACCTGAACCCACTTCTGGCCATCTGAGCTGGCACCCAGGGAAGGCCTGGAGTCAGGGGAAAAAGACAAGGATGGCTGGGGGCCTGCCACGCCTCCCATTACTCCCCAGGCTACGGAGAAAAGCTCTGGTATGGTCCTCAGGTTCCCCCCTCCCTCCGTACTCCAGGGGGGAGGTGCATGGGGAGGAGGGCAGGCAGACATCTGGCTTCCGGTTTCCTCTTTGATTCTGGAGACCAGCTCTTGCCAGGTATAGGGTTTGGGGAGACCCCATACCAGAACCTTTCTCCCTAGCCTGGGGAGTGCTGGGAGGCTTGGCAGGCCCCCAGCCATCCTTGTCTTTTCCCCCTGATTCCAGGCCTTCCCTGGGTGCCAGCTCAGATGGCCAGAAGTGGGTTCAGGTGGACTCTTAGTGGTCCTAAGGTTCCCCCCTCCCTCCATAGTCCAGGGGGGAGGTGCATGGGGAGGAGGGCAGGCAGACATCTGGCTTCCGATTTCGTCCTTGATTCTGGAGACCAGCTCTTGCCAGGTATAGGGTTTTTCTCCCCTGGACTTCAGTCTTTCCCTGGGCACCGGTCTAGGTGGACTCTATAGGGGTCAACAGGCTTTCCCCCTATCTCTCCCTACATTAATGGGAATGCGCTCTGGGAGGAGGGCAGGCTGTTCTAGCACTGGTTTATATTGGGACAGTCAGTGAAAAATTTTTTCTCTTTTTTTCATATTGATATTATTGTGTGCATATATTCTATATATCCATAATATCCATCTTGTATTGGGACCTTGATACTACCCTACAAAGCTCATTTCTGATATTTTACTGCCTCAGTCCCAACCCTTACTTCTCCCCATCCTCCCATGTAGGTGCAGCTAATGACATGAAGCTCACCACACAGAGTGATAAGTGCAGTTAGAGAAATAACTACACTGAAAACTATCATAACAATGTGAATGAATGAGGGAAAAAGAAAGCCTGTCTGGAGTACAGGTGTGTGGGGGTGGGGGGAGTAGGTAGATCTGGGAAATTGGTGGCAGGAATCCTGCACTGGTGAAGGGGGGTGTTCTTTACATGACTGTAATCATACAAGTACAATTATATTTGTAATCACGGTGTTTAAATAAAGATAATTAAAAAAATATTTTTGATGTCTGCAGACATGTCATTAATACCTCTGAAAATTCTGTTGTCTGAGAGAGGGACTTTGACTATTTTCCTTAACTGCTTCAGGTCCGAGTACCTCCTCTACAATAGCTTTGCAGGCAGGAAGTATTAATGTCTCTGCCACAGTGTGTGACTTGGCTACAAGTTCTGCAACTTGATAGCTAGCTTTAAGAGCTCTTTCATTTACCTTTGTAGTTGTTCTCATGAAAGTTGCCTGTTTCTCCTTTTCAAGCAGGCAAACAAAAATGTCTGCATTCTTGTTTTGAAGTGAAGGATGTTTCTTTTGGAGATGGCTTTTAAGTTTACTTGGGACCATAGCACTGTTACACCACACACCACACACAGTGTAGTTTGTTTCTTTGAATCTCTGGTAAAAGTAAATCCAAATGAAATATAGCTTTCGCTATATTGCCTTGTGCCAGAGAATTTGCTTAAGATAACCATATTTTCTTTCTTTTGATCAACACTCAGACTCTCATCTGGCTCCAAATTTTGTTCAGAGTCCAGTTCTTTCCTTTTCAAAAACTTGTTCATCACTGCAGTATCTGCTCCTGTCTCACTGTCACTCAGTACTTACTGCACTTGTCTTCTCCAGATAGCTGCTTTCCTTCACACTCAGCACTCTTCTGTGCATGTCTCCATCCAGATCCATTAGTCAGTGCTCTTCTGCTCTTGTCTCCTCCAGATCCATCATACAGAACTCGTCTGTGTTGCATTCATGATAATCCTCCAGAGTCCAGATCCATCAGCGAATTATGATGATGTCTGCTCTTGTCAGTGTAACAGTGACACTAGAACCATTTATAGTCTGTAACATGAAACTCTGGCTCACAAATCCATCACAAATATGGATGGAATTGGAATTTTTCCCATGGCACATCAGACAATATCTCATGCCACACTAGTGTGCCATGGCACAGTAGTTGAAAAATGCTGGCCTAAGAAATTCAGGATTTCTCCACTCCTGATGCATACGTGGTGACAATTACAGCCTCCAGATATGCTCATTATCGAACCCCAAGGTCTTTTTATGGTGCCAGGAAAAGTTCTGCTCCATTGTAGCTGGCTAAATCAGTGCTCTGTCATTAGAGATCTTGGTATTTGCACAGATCCTCGGAAAAGTCCATGATAGAGTCTTTCTCTATGGTTCTAGAAGTTCTGCTCTGTTATGGTTATTGTAGTCTGCTGCGGATGTGTTTGTGTCTCTAAGCAAAACCTTAGTGGGTCAGATAGACTCTCACCGGGAATAAGCGAGAACATGAAGTGGACGAATATAAAATATGAAATAATGATACCACATGCAGTATGTGTGGGGTCAACACATCTCTGGCAAGAGTGTGACAAATTTTAATCTTAGGCAAGGGTTACAAAGGGAGAAAGAGGCAGTCGTAACATGAAAAGAAGGCAATGTACATTGTTTGATTTCAGACCAAATACACATAGCTTAGGATGTTTAGTAACCTTAGAATATAATAGGTTTCAGTTAGGAGTTAGAGGATAAAAGGAAGACTAAATTCTTACATGTCAAAGAAGTTCCTGGCCCTAGGTGTCATTACTGATGTAAATTAAGGGATGTCAGAAATCCTGGTTTACTTCTAATAACAAATATTCTAACCTGAGGGAAATAGTATTCTAGCTAGGAGCTAAGACCCACTTTCTATGATCTGGTAATAGAAAGAGAATAACATTAAAGAAAGGGATACAATAATTATACCTAGTGAAATAATCTAATTCTACACTGACCAAACCTGTTTGCAAGCAGGTATTCAAAGTGACAGGGAGAGTTCCCAAGACAGAAATCATTCTGTTTTGAAGCTCAAAAGCAGGGATAGAAGACCATTGTCTTGAAGATGTTATGTTTTGACTTGGCCTTCGGAAGTGAGAAGGCTGACAGAAAGAGAGAGCTGGCTGGACTTTAAGTTGCAAATATGCTAAGCCAGCAGGAAACTTTTAGCAGCTTGCTTTGGTACTGAAATTCCTTTAATGACTGCAAGATAGCTAAGGCCGAATTTCTGTAGTGGCAAAAGTGACAAAATTCAAATAAATAATAGTAAAGAGAAAATATAATGTCACAGCTATGTTAGAATTATATAAAGCCAATAATCCACGCAAAGGGTCAATAATTGACTTCTCTGAGTGGGCCTTTTGGCAGATAATTCTTGGGAGGAAAATTAGACACTGCACCAGGAAGGCAAAAGCCACGTCTGGTGTGTGTTTCCTTATATGGGGGGTAATAGTAGTCAGTCTTCTGTAATTAGTGGTCTTGGTTTTTGCACAGATCCTAGAATGAAGCCTAGCATAGAGTCTTTCCTTATGGTTCCAGAAGTTCTGTTCAGTCATGATTGTCAAAGTCAGACCTCAGAATTAGAGAACTTAGTTTTTGTACAAATCCTAGGCAACAGCCTAGACTAGGACCTTACTTATTGGTCCCAGAAAGAGTTATGTTCTGTCATGGTTGTCAAAAACAGTCTTCTGTAATCAGTGATCTTGGATTTTGTACAGATCAAAGGAAGGAGTGTCTTCTGATTTCATGTTCCCATAAGGGGATGAGGTAGGGTAACCTGCTCTTATATCAAGTTGTTACTGTTTCCTCCTTGTCAGGATGTCATATCAACCTGGTGCTAACTGGTGTCAGTGTGGTAGTAGGGGCTCCCCAGGCGGAGTTTGATTCCTGGTGCTGTTGCAGGAAACTTTGTTGATTTTATGGTTGGGATATGGGGTTTATGATTGAACGGTCACTGTCTGATCACATGGAGTCTAAGTTGAGTCTGACATATGTTCAGTGTGGTTTTTGGGTCACACCCGGCGGTACTTAAGGTTTACTCCTGGCTGTCTGCTCAGAACTAGCTCCTGGCAGGCACGGGGGACCATATGGGACACCGGGATTCGAACCAACCACCTTTGGTCCTGGATCGGCTGCTTGCAAGGCAAACGCTGCTGTGCTATCTCTCCGGGCCCCAATTTTATGTATTCTTATCTTTAGTAGGTAAGAGCTTGTTTCTATACATGAGATTTCCCATTCTTTAGTATGCCTATGCAAAAGGGAATGGTGTCATATTATATTGCTGGTGTTTTTTGGGGGTAAGAATGACAGGTTTTACATTCTCTGCTTGCAGGTTTTGAGCTGAATTTTTATCCCAAGGTAGATTTTTTCTTTTAGAAATTCATACCAAGAAGAACCAAAACAAGCAAAATTATAAAGCAATAATAAATAATAATAAAACTAAATAGATAAAAATAATAATAAATTTGGGGCCAGAGCAACTGTGCAGTGGTAGGGCATTTGCCTTGCACCTGACTGACCCAGAATGCACCTGGGTTCAATCCCCGGAGTCCCATATGGTCTCCTAAGCCAGAAATGATTTCTGAGCTCATAGCCAGGAGTAACCCCTAAGCATCAAGGGGTGTAGCCCAAAAACTAATAATAATAATAATAAAATAAGTGGATGGAGGAGGTTACCTTTAATTTGGAAATAAACACACTAAGAGGTATAACTATTGAGGTGTTAAACTTACAGAGAAAATATAGATATCCCCATTAAGTCTTCTGAAATATTCTTCTGGGAATGAGATCCAGGATATCTTGTCATCTCACATTGTGGTCTTATTAAGAGTTGGAGAAATGTTTTGCCACAGTAAAGAAATCAGATAGTGTCCTTGAGCTGGGTTCCTTCTGTAAGTGAATCGGGTAGTATGCAACAATCCACATTGTGGGGTGTGTGAGAAGAAGGATCACAAAGAATAAGTCAGCAGTAGTGGCGGTTGCAACTTCTTGCTGGGACACAAGATGTGGCGGTGAGAGGGTTGTTTTCTTTTTTTTTTTTTTTTTTTTTTTTTTTTGCTTTGGAAGATTGGTTGATGTCTTATTGGGGCAGGAGATCAGTCTCATTACCTAATGGGTTTAGAACTGAGGATAAAGAGAGTTAATAGGAAGGGATAATGGATCAGAATTCAGGGAACTAGAGAATAAAATGAGTTCTGTCTGGGGGGAGGAGGGATAATATATGAGGAGCTATATACAATATAGGCATGGATTATATACATTATAGATTGGGCAGACCTAGAGGAGCTCACTGTATACAAACTCATGCCCACTTATAGACATATATTAGAGATCTATTCATAAGTTGTTGTTGGAGGTCTAACCCTTATAGGATGGGTCTAAGCACTTAGGAAATTATTTACAAAAAGGCATTTAATTAGCTAAAATCTAGGTAAGGAGATAAAGGCAAAAAAAGAAAAGGAGAGAGAAGCAGGGAAAAGAAAAAATAAGTTAAAAAATTTGGCTGGCACCTCGGAGTTGGAAAGTTTCCCAATTTCTAGCACTTCATCAATGACAGGGGTGAACTCTGCTAAATGAATCTTTCAGCTATATTATGAATGGAACATTTTAGGATAAAGATTTTCCATGTCTAGAGTATAAAGCAATATGGTAGAGTGCACTATAAAAGGTGTCTACCCTACATAGTATCAGTCACCATGTTTTGTGCATCGAGGTTCCTTTCCAAAAATAAACAGACAGCATGAGCTTTATGATATAATAGTAGCATAGGTTGAATTGAAAAAATAGAAAAAAGTGGAGGAAAGAAGCAGAAAGATAAAAAAGAATAAAAATAGAAAAAATGAAAAGGGATAATAGTAATTTGCAAAAACATACTCAATGAGTAGGACCTGTAACATAAGTCTGTGTTGCACAATTGTCTGTTTCAGTAGTCTCAATAGTTCTAAGCATTAGGTCCTAATAGAAGAAGAGAAATAATTAAATTGGAGTATTTTATCAAGATATTGTCATATCAGTACTGCATATAGTATCTAATTTGATAGAGGGCTGAAATTGCAAAATAAGTGTGTCCATCCTATATGTCCATGAACCACTGTGGACAAAGAAGTTGAAGAGTATTTAATAAATAATATAATCAAGGCATTAGAACATATTGATATTAATCAGTGCAGTGAAAGTCCCTGGCTTTCAATCATACTCTGCACCTAGTTCTGTGGGTAAATACATTAGAACATTATTATAAGATATTGTAATGAGGAGTTGATTGAACAGCTCTTCACTCTAACCAGCTCTCTCTATTATTGATGATTTCTTTATGGTATACAAATAGTAGAGGCTTTGTGTTTCTCCTCTTCTATTGGATTTGATTGCTTCTCCTCACTATAACTTGGTACTTATCGTGTTTGGAGTTTATACCATTTAAACCTTGTGTTTTTTCATGGAGTATTATTTGTCCATATGGTATATACTTTAAATTCCTCAAATAAGTGCTATCATCCTGTATTTAGCCTTCTTCTTGCTTATTTTATTTAACATAATATTTTCTAGTTCCATCCATGTTGCTGCAAATTGCATGATTATATTGTTTCTAACTGCTATGTAGTATCCCATTGTGTGTAAGTACCACATCTTCATAATCCACTCATTTGTTGTTGGACATCTAGGTTGATTCTAAATCTTGGCTATTTTGCTGAATGCTGCAATGAATAGTGATGTGCATACATATTTTTATGAATATTATTTTATATTTTGGATGAATATTGTGGTTGATTTCTGGATCATGTGGCAGCGCAATTCTGAGTTTACTGAGAACTCTCCATATTGTCTTTCATAGGGTTTGGACCAGGCAGCATTCCCACAAGCAGCAGATGAGAGTTCCTTTCTTACCGCACCCCTACCAACAGAGATTGGTCTCATTATTTTTGATATATGACACCCTCATTGGTGTAAAGTGGTACCTCATTGTTGTCTTGATTTGAATTTCCCTAATGATGAGTGATCATGAACAACATGTTTTAATGTGTCTATTAGGCATTTGTTTTCTTTCTCTGAGAAGTGTCTGTCTATTCATTTCTTCTCCCCATTTATCTATGACTTTATTAGGTTTTGTGGAGCTAACTTTTTGAATACTTTGTATATCCTATATATCAACCCTTTATCTGATGTGTTGAGTGCAAAACTTTTTCCCATTCCGTTTGCTATCTTCTAATTTTAACCAGTGTTTTTTGCTTTTTGTTTTTGTTTTGCCATACAGAAACTTTTTAGTTTGATTTAGTCCAATTTATTAAGATTTGGTGCTAAAGTTCTTGCCATTGGCATTCTATCTTCAAAGAATTTCTTTAAGATATAAATCTTGAAGTGTTATGCCTATTTTTCCTCAATGAACTTTATAGTTTCTGGTCTAATTTCAAGGCCTTTAATCCATTTTGAGTTGATGTTTGCTTAAGATATGAGGTATGGATCAATCTTTAATTTCTTACAAGTGGTTATCTAGTTGTTCAACACTATTTGTTAAAGAGACTATATTTGTCTATTTCCAGTTCTATACACAAATGATTGCAGCTTTATTAATAAAAGTCAAAATGTGGAAGTAACCAAATTATCCCTCAACTGTAAGGAGATAAATAAAAAAATATATGCAATGAGTGGAATATTGTTTGACTTGAAAAGGAATCAAGTATGATACAATGTGGATTAACCTTAAAATATTATGCAATATTTAGTCGTACTAAAATTTATAGTTTTTAAAGTCAATTTCAACAGATCACTTAATACATATCATATTCATATGAAATAAAAGTTTTGAATATTTTATAAACTCCAAAATTAGCGAATATCTAGAGACAGAAAATATGCAGGTTGCTTAAGACTGATGAACTGGAGAATGAGGAATGAGGGGAATGGAGATTTTGGAGATGATGAAAACATTTTTTTAAATATAATTTTTATTTTGATCATAGTGGCTTACATATTGTTGACAGTAATATTATAGGTACATATTTACATAAAATCAGGGGGATTCCTGATTTGTCTTCCCTACACCTCCGTGTTCGTCCTACCTCCCATATCCTCCTCCCTCACCCCTGGGGCTGTGAGAATATGTTGTCCCCTCTGTACCTAGCTTACTACTTAGTAGTCTTGGTTTTGGTGCCTCCCATATTTCCCCCTCTAACTGGGAGGCAGGATTAGATAGTTCAAGTTATGTGGTTTTATTTGAAGAAGAGAAAAGTAATAAACTGGGGTAAAAGTCTAATACGCCGAAAATGGGCGGAATCTAGAGGCTCTCATCATCGGTTTGAGAGACAAAGGAGAAAAAGAAGGTGAAACACCCCAACAGTACAAAAAGAAGTGTCAAATATCCAGTGAGCACTCCAGTGATAATGATAGGCACCACAAAAAAAAAAAAAAAAAAAAAAAAAAGCTATGGCCTTGAGTTAAAAAACATGTCAGAGCACATAAAGAAAGAAAAGAAAAGAAGAAAAAAAATATAAATATAAATGGGGACAACTTCAATAACCACACCAAAACAAAGAAGTCGACAAAAAGTAGATAGGTAAATAAAAATAAGAAAAATAATAAATGAAGAAAAAAATAATATATAAAAAATTAAAAAAATGTTTTGTGCTTTTTGCCTTTTTTTCCCCTCCTGCACTGGCACAGTAAATATTGGGGTCATTCGAAAAGGAATTCACTTGGCCTAAGCACTATGGTGTTTCTCCACCCTTGGAGTATATTATCATGGGATTAACTATAGACTCCGTTCAGGTTCATTTACTCTCCCGGTGGTGCTTTCGTGGTGTTTGGAAGACTTCTGCTCCATCCTGGGTGATGAAATAAGACCTCTGTATCTAGAGATCTCAGTATCTGCACAGGTCTAGGAGTGGGACTTATGATAAAATCTTTCTTTGTGGTTCTAGAAGTTCTGTTCCCTCAGTGTCATTTTAATCTATCTTCTGTGGTTGGTGGTCTTGGTCTTTGCACTGATCCTAGGATGGAATCTAGGATAGCGTCTTTCATTGTGTTTCCAGAAGCCCCATTCCGTTGCAATTGTCTCTGCCAGACCTTTGGAACTGGGGATCATGGTTGTTGTGCGGTTGTAGTTAAAACCCTAGACTAGGGTTTTTGTTTTTTTTTATTGGTCTCAAGATATATTCAGTCCAGTCATGGTTCTAGCAGCCAGTCATCTGTAAATTGCGATCTTGGCTTTTGGATCTACCAAAGGGTGGCAAGTCTTCTGATTTTGTCTTATTGTTAGCTGGTGAGGTAGGATAGCCTGTTCTTAGGTCAAGTTGTTCCCATTTTCCTTGTTGTCAGGATATCTTATTAGAGCTGGCACTTGTTGGTGGCCCAGCGCTATTAAGGATGTCCCTGGGTGGGATTTGTTTCCTGTAGCTGTTGTGAAGAACTGTGTCGATTCTATGTCTGGGATCCAGGGTTCAAGGCTGGACGGATGGTGTCTAATCACCTGAGGTCTAAGTTGGATCCGCGTGACATATTTTCAAGGTGGGAGATATCCCTGTATTGTAAACAAGTATGAGTTCTTATCCCTAGTAGATAAGAGCTCTTTTTTATATGTAAGATTTCCCCTTCTTTTAGTGTGCCTTTGCAGGGAGAAATGGTACTACTTTATATTGTCGGTGGACAGAGAAGAAAACAGAAACAGGTCACACATCCAAAAAAGATAAAAATAGAAATAAAAGTATATGTGCTCACATATGTATATGTAGAACAAACATTTAAAAAATGAATTAACAAAATAATTAAAGGAACAAAGTGATGCATGATACTACCTTACTTTTGGGAGAAAAGCAGGTAAAGAGGTGGTGTAATACCGGTCTTATATTTATATTGGAAGTATAGGTTTTCCCATTGTCTTTTGGGATTTCCTTGTGGTGTGTGGGTTCCCAGGCACCTTTCCATCACTCCCCCTGACCTTCTTGAGAGTAGCAAAGGATTTGCGGCAGGGAGGTCTTTTAAGAGTTCTTGCATTGGGGATACTTTTAGAGCTAAGTCCAGTTTCAAGTAACAGTCCACGGTAAGGGGATTTGGTAGGGAGGGGATGAAAACTTTTTAAAGTTATATAATATATTAAAAATCATTAAATTGTATGCCTAAAAGGGTGAATGATGTGGTATGTGATGTTTATATATTTATTTAAGCACCATGGTTAAAACATATTTGCAGTTGGGTTTCAGTAATAAAAAATATACCCCCCATTCCTATTCACCAGTGTAACCTTCCCACCACCAGCTTCCCCCTTCTTTCTCCTCTCCTACCACTTGCCTTTCTTCGAGACAGGCACTCTATTTCTCTCACTCAGTACTAGTGTCATGATAGTTGTTTTTTATGTTTAAAATAGGGGTTAGAATTTAAACAATATTCTTAATAGTCTTTCCTTTCATTAGTACTTAAATATTAGTGATACCCTTCTGTTTTACTTGTGGAAAAAGGAAAGATATTTAATTTTTTCCTGGTTGTCCTGTGGAGAAGTTTATTGACTAACTTTGAAGACCCCTTCTAATAAGAACTCTTTTCAAGTCACTCCATAAAATAATTGTGGCCATGCCACAAATTACTATACCCTGAACTCACTAACAGATGGACTTTGGTTTAAATAATCATATTCAACAAAATTTGATACTTGGAATGAGGTCATTTCTGTTCAGAAAATATAATAACCACAGCCATCATTTCTGATTTTTTTTTTACTGTTTGTTAATTTGCTATTTATGATCATAACAATAGAAAAAAATTACTTGGTTAGTGATAAAAAGTTAAAGTAATTTTATGAGTTTTGCAATAAATTTTATAAAAAATTAAAGTTAGGTAGTATTTCATCTTATGGAGGAAACTTCTTTGAAATAGTTTAATGTACTCACAGGTTTTATAAAGGATTAAACATAAAATCAGATATTGTAATAAAAATTAGAACATAGAATTAAGGTTGGAATGAGACTGCTTTAAACTAATAGAATATGAATATCCAAAATCTTAACATGCCAGAAATGTCAATGACAATCTGATATGAGTAAAAATATGGCTGAAAGGATGTAGCAGTAGCACAGCAGGGAGGGCATTGACATTGACATGCATGGAGCACCAACAGGTCTGGCCAAAACAAACCAAAGCATGGCTAAACAAATGCATGTACACTTTTAGTAAACTGTCTAATTTCTCATTTAAATATAATCTTTTCTCAATAAAATATATCTTAAAATTTTTGTTCAATTTCCACTAAAGCATTTCTTACTCCACATGAAAAAATATCATTTGTGTAGTTTAGCTGTTATGTTGATAATTTACTCTTTTTCTTTTCTTTTCTTTTCTTTTCTTTTCTTTTCTTTTTGTATTTGGGACACACTTGGCAGGGCTATGAGGTTATTTCTGACATTGCGCTCAGAAATAAATCCTGGCAGGCTCTGGAAAACATTTGGGACTCCAGGATCAAACTCAGGTCTGCTGTATGCAATACAAACACCTTACCCACTGGCGCTATCACTTCAACCCCTACTGCAATATTTTTAATTAAATATGTTATCTTAGGTTTCTTTTTTGTTGTCTTTTGTTGTTGTTTTGGAGGGGGATTTGGGCCACACCCGGTGATGCTCAGGGGTTACGCCTGCTTATGCTCTAAGAAATCGCTCCTGGCTTGGGGGACCATATGGGACCCAGGAGATCGAACCGTGGTCAGTTCTAGGCTAGCCAATGCAAGGCAGACGCCTTATGGCTCGCACCACCACGCCAGCCCTATCTTAGTTATAAAAACAAATGCATAATTTCTAAAGTACATTCAGTTTTTATTAAATGTTTATAAAAATTATAAAAGAAAAGTTTTAACTTTGAATATTTTTTAGTTATGTCTCAAAGAGAAACAGGATTATAATTCACTCATTATTAGCTCTCAAGAAGCTCATTTTACTTTAATACTTAGTGGCTAAAAAATCATTACAATGTGACTCAGGATTTCTTCTTTTCCACTATCTGACCAAAAACTAGTTTTTATAGTCAATTAACAAATCTTAGTTCAGGTGAAATATTTTATAAAAATGTTAATGCAGCTTCATAAAGCATTCATAAATGCTTCATAAAGCATTCTAGCACCACACCCTTCAGCAGTTTCTGCCTCCTTTCACATTCGATGCCCTCAAGATCATCCTGCCAACACCCCTTCCTCCCAGCACAATCCCTTATCACCAAAATTCCTCCCTTTGTACTGAAGACCAGTTCTCAGTGTCTGCTGTATTTGGACTTCCCTACTATGTATCTTATATCCCACAAATAAAAGATGTCATTCTGTGTCTGTCCCTCCCCCTCTAACTTCAACTTCATTCAACATGATACTCCAGAGATTTTCACATAGCAGCGATTTTTATGACTTCATCTTTTCTTAAATTGAGTAGTATTCCATTTTGTACATGTACCATAGTTTCTTTATCCAGTCATCTGTGCTTGGATTTTGGGTAGTTCAAGGTTTTAGCTATGTAATAGTACAGAAATGAATGAACACAAGAGTGCAATTTTTTTTTTCTGAATAAAACTTTTTGGCCCTTGGAAGTAAAAACTCTGAGTCACTAATTATTGAGACATATTTATATTGTTTTCACAAAAGGCTGGACTGGTCAAATTTCCAAGAACACTGAGTAAATATAGGTTTTATTCCTGTTCATACTAGCCAAAACTTATTACTTCTATTCTTTGTGAAATTTCCAGTTTCACTGGCATGCTTTTATATATTATTGTTGTTGTTGCACATTCCGATAAGTGATGCATAGCATTTTTGGTCATATACCTTTTGTAGATCTTCTTCTTCTTAAGTTTATGTTTATCTTTTCTCCACTTATTAGTTCTTCTCTATTTTTTCTGGGAATTGAATGGTTTATTTTTGCTTCTGAAGTTCTACCATGTTTTATATATCTTAGATCAATTTTAGTTTTTTGGAAGATTTTTTCAGATATTTAAAAATAGACAATGAAGAATTAAATCTTCAAATTCACCAAAATGTAAGTATTGAATAAATCTCTAACATAATTAGATATAATATCAGCATATCCTCAAGTGATAGTCTAATTAATCAGTCCTTATACCCAGCATACTTATTTCTAAATTCTAGCACATACTTGCCAAAAGTAAATAATTCACTATTCTATATCTCCTTAGTGCCATCTGGTGAGCTTTGTTAACATTTCCTAAAAGTCAATGGAAACCAAGTCAAAGTAACCCCAGGATAACAAAGCATTTATTAATTTTCAGCATTTTCCTCAGAATGGTTCTATTTGAATACAGGTTGATTTATCAGACAAATTACTTCAAGATAACTAAAGATAATTTTATATAAATTAATTTCTATAGATGTTTTCAACTAGGCAAAAGCATTGTAAACTAAGCCTGTGACTCATCACACAGATTTATAATCAAAATTAGATAAAATAATGTTAAACATCTATGAAATACACAAAGCTTTAAAATAAAAACATTTACTCTATATGGATTAAATCTATACAACATAATTCATAATGAGGCAGCTCTTTTTGTTTACATTCACACTATAAATTTTCTAATCTAGAGTATCTAATAGTATAATAAGCGGTTTAACAAATTTGGAAGCACCTAAAGACTTGTAAACATTGAAACAATTTTTGCTTATTTCGGTTGTCCAAATATTTTCAACAGCCTTTGATTTATTTGGCTCTGTTTATATTACTATAATATTACTATAATATTGAAGTCACTCATCCCAACTGCAAATATGCTGATACTTGCTCCTGTTTTCCGCAGTGATATCTTTCATCTGTCCTTCCTAATCTTTCCAGATGTTTCTCAGCATGAAGCACCCAATTATGAAACACGAACAGCTCCACTCAAAACTGAATCATGAAGTTACAAAGTGCATGAGAGAGGTTAAAAGATTAACATGAATTTGGTCCGCTGAATATAATGTGCAGTGCTATTTCAGAGAAGACAAGAATTTGAATGAACCTCAGTTGGAAAAATAAATCACTTTGTTTCCTTGAAAGCAATCACTCTCTGGGTCAAGGCTAAAGCCTCTTTCTTTGGTGTTGTGTGGAAAATCATCTCTATTGCTTTTCCTTTCCATATAACTATGTGATTTAGACATTTTTGTGGTCTGTAATCCGATATTTTTTACAATCTGAAAGATTGTCTTTTAGAAAATGGAGTGTTCTCATTAGCTAGGTGCGTATGATTGATGATACTAACAAATGTTTTTCTCGAATTTATCACAACTTTAAACCAAGGTCAGGCTGTTAATAAGACTACTATCGTATTCATATTTATTTTCTTTCTGGTTTGTATGTTGATAAGTGTCTGGTTAATATCAACACTAGAGGAAAATAACATTATACTTAAGGAATGTGTTTTGATAATATTTAAGAGGTACTGACTCAATAATCATCAGTAAGCATATTATTCAAAAATTTATTTGTGTATCTCAATAAATTCAATTTACATTCCATAAACTTTGATTTTAGGAGAAAACAGATTTTAGATTTCACACTACAGATTGTAGCACAGGTGATCATTTTATGTCTTACTGGATATTATTATTATTTATGTGTCAAATGCCTAGATAGAAAATTTGCATTCATTTTCATATTATAGCTACTAAGTAGTACTATGAACTCCATATTTATTTTCACTTTTTAAAGGGAGAAAACTATTTCAAGAAGTCATTTTTTCCTGTTCACCTTACCCTGCTGGACAAAGACAGATAATGAATTATGGTTCAGTGAATATCTGTTCACCATTATGGCTCTGTGAAGGGTAATCATAGTCTATTTACCAATTTGGGGAGACTTTATATGACTTGGTACTAAGTGTAATAATTTATACAAAGATGTCAGGTGATCTAGTGTCATCTCTGTGAGTTGCAAGTACCCTAAAATTTCTGAAAGTTTACTATTAATTGAGGATGGGGTCATAAAGAACAGATTATCATTCAAGACATACAGAATTTTATTTATTTTATTCCTATTTATTTGATTTTGGAATCACAACAGTGATATTTAGGACTTATACCTGGCACTGAGCTTGGGGATCACTCCTGGAAGGATCAGGAGACCTTCTGGGTATGAGGGATTAAACTCAGATCAACCTCATGTAAGCCATATGCCCTATTCATATTCACTGACCTGTCATTAATGTCCCCAGACAAATATGATTTACTTAGTTAAAGCAGAGAACATAGTAAAAGGAAAAAGCATTTTTTGAAAAAGGAAATTATTCTACATGTGGGAAAAATAAAGTATATGAAGGTACTTAGATATCAGAACAGATTGCAGTGTCTGAAGCATTCACATTTTTTTGGAAATCAGACTGAAAAAGGCCTGTTAATTAAATACTTAGATGCAAAGTTCTTGCTGATGTTGGTTGTTGTTGTTTGGAGGCCACATACTACTGTAATCAGGGTTTATTTCTGGCTCTGTGCTCCGAAATCACTGCTAGCAGTGATTGTGGGTCATATTAGTTGTTAGGGAGCAAATCCAAATACTAACTTATTTTTTTTTATTATTCCAAGTAACATATTTATTTTTATTTTTTTGTTTTGTTTTGTTTTTTTTTCAAAACCCATCACCAATATCCCAAGTGTTTCTCCTCCCCACCCCACACTGGCCTGTTCTCTAGACATGGTTTCTACTACCCTCATTCAGTCACATTTTGTTATGATGGTTCTCAGTGTAATTATTTCCAACAATATCTGTGGTGAGCTTCATGTCTTTGAGAATCATTACACAACTGTCTTTAAATTTTCTCAAAACACATAGATGAGTGAGACCACTCTGTATTTATCTCTCTCTCTCTGACTTATTTTACTCAGCATAATAGATTCCATATACATTGATGTATAGGAAAATGTCATGACTTCATCTCTTCTGACGGCTGCATAATATTCCACTATATATATGTACCACAGTTTCCTTAGCCATTCATCAATTGAGGGGGCATCTAGGCTGTTTCCAGAGTCTGGCTATTGTAAACAGTGCTGCAATGAATATGGGTGTGAGGAAAGGATTTTTTAATTGTATTTTTGTATTCCTAGGATATATCCCTAGGAGTGGTCTAGCTAGATTGTATGAAAGTTCAACTTCAAGCTTTTTGAGGAATCTCCATATCACTTTCCACAAAGTTTGGACTAGATGGCATTCCCACCAGCAGTGAATAAGAGTTTCTTTCTGGGCCCGGAGAGATAGCACAGCGGCGTTTGCCTTGCAAGCAGCCGATCCAGGACCAAAGGTGGTTGGTTCGAATCCCGGTGTCCCATATGGTCCCCCGTGCCTGCCAGGAGCTATTTCTGAGCAGACAGCCAGGAATAACCCCTGAGCACCGCCGGGTGCGGCCCAAAAACCAAAAAAAAAAAAAAAAAAAAAAGAGTTTCTTTCTTTTCACACATCCCCGCCAACACTGCTTGTTCTCATTCTTTGTGATGTGCGCCAATCTCTGTGGTGTGAGATGGTAGATCATCTCCCTGATGATTAGTGATGTGGAGCATTTTTTCATGTGCCTTTCTGAAATTTATTTGGAACAATAAACACCCATGAATAGCTAAAGCAATACTTGGGAAAAGGAATATGGGAGGTATTACTTTCCCCAACTTTAAACTGCATTACAAAGCAATAGTTATCAAAACAGCATGGTATTGGAATAAAGACAGACCCTCATATCAGTGGAATAGGCTTGAGTACTCGGAGAATGTTCCCCAGACAGTCTGTCACCTAATTTTTGATAAAGGAGCAAGAAATCCTAAATGGAACAGGGAAGGCCTCTTCAATAAGTGGTGTTGGTACAACTGGATAGCCATTTGTAAAAAAGCAAACTTAGACCTCCAGCTAACATCATGTAGAAAGGTAAAATCCAAATGGATTAAAGACCTAGATATCAAACCCGAAACCATTAAGTATATAGAAAAACATGTAAGTGAAACACTCCATGACATTGAGACTAAAGGCATCTTTTTTTTTTTTTTTGGTGTTATTTTTTGGCCACACCTGTTTGATGTTCAGGGGTTACTCCTGGCTCAGTGTCAGAAATCGCCACTGGCTTGGGGGGACCATATGGGATGCCGGGGGATTGAAACGCCATCCTCCTTGGCTAGCGCTTGCAAGCAGACACCTTACCTCTAGTGCCACCTCACCAGCCCGAGGCATCAAGGAGGAAACAGTACTTTCCAAACAAGTGAAAGCAGAAATAAACAAATGGGACTATATAAACTCAGAAGCTCCTGCACATCAAAGGAAATAGTGCCCAGAATACAAGAGCCACCCACTGAGTTGAAAAATATCTATTCACTCAATATCCATCAGATAAAGGGTTAATATTCAAAAGATATAAGGCGCTGACAGAACTTTACAAGAAAAAGTCATCTAACTTCATCAAAAAATGGGGAGAAGAAATGAAAAGACACTTTTACAAAAAAGAAATACTAACTTAATTTAAAGTTATAATTTTTAAAATGTTAAGAGACAATAGATAAAATTGTGATATATTTGGGGTTTTGTTTTGAGATTTTTGGGCCACACCCAGTGACACTCAGGGGTTACTCTTAGCTATTCGCTTCTGGCTTGGGGGAACATATGGGACACTGGGAGATCAAACTGCAGTCCGTCCTAGGCTAGCATCAGAAAGACAGACTCCTTACCAATCTTTGCCACCACTCTGGTCCCCAAATTGAGATATTTTTGTATACACACATAATATCTACATACACACAGCGGAATACTATTCAATTACAATAAAAGGTAAAATCTTGGGGCTGGAGCAATAGGATTCACTCCTAGTGATCTCAAGAAACCTTATGGGATGCTGAAAATTAAACCTCAGTTGGCCGTGTGTGAGGCAAGATTTCTACTTATTATATTATGTCTCCTGTCTTTCATACTGCTAATTTCAGGTGTATTTTCTATGGCCATTAGTATTTGAAAAACAATGAGGAATTTAGAGGAAAACAATAAAGCCATAGAAAGGAAAACTATTTTGGCATTGATTTTGAGCAGGTCATAAGGCAACAAGAAGACAAATGATAAAATATTACTATCAGGCTTTAACTATATTAGTTTAAAGTAATGGAATGGAGAGGAAGAGAAATCTATTACTAGAAATGCAAAGCTGAACCTCTATGGAAAACAATCTGGAGTGTGCTCAAGGAACTCAGAATTGAGCTGCCATTTGATCCAGCAATTGCTCTCCTAGGTATCTATCCCCCAAACTGGAAGGACATTCATCCCAAAGTATGTGTGCACCCCACTATTTATCGCAGCACTCAGTATAATAGCCAAGTCTTGGAACCAACCTCGATGTCCAACAACTGATGAGTGGATCATCAAGATGTATCTATACACAATGGAATACTACATGGCAGTTAGAAATGATACAATCATAGACTGCAGCAACATGGATGGATCTAGAAAATTTTATGTTAAACGAAGTAAGCCAGAAGATGAAAGATAAACACAGAATGATAGCACTATTCTGAAGTACCTAGAATATACACCAGATATACAACCAATACCCTGTGATCAAATAACAGGGTGTAACAGGATAGAAACCTCAAATACTGTAATAATCACCATATACTGGGGAATAAAGCCCAAAACAAAGGGAAGAGAAACAACACAAAGTCCGACTATACATTATATCATAAAGAAACTAGCAACAGCAGAAACAGCAATGTAGAAAGAACAGGTATGTAATTAGCGTTTTACTATAAAGGCCCATAATAATTTAGAAGGGATCTTATACAGGATTACAGGTAAAGATTATGATGGGAAATTACTGACTCCAATGAAAACATTTTTAAAAATATGTTTTAATGCCTTAACCTTACCACATATAAAATAACCTCTCAGTTTTTCTGTTCATAGGGGTTCCTGGATATAAAGGGTGAACATCCTACAGCGGTACCTCAGTGCTCAGTCACACGAGGCACCATACTCAGCTTACATCATGGAAATGTCTGGATAAAACTCTTTAACATACCCTTTATCTCTAGATTCTGCCTTCCTTTAGGACCTGAAGCACATGAACAGCCAGACCACCGAAGCAACAACCGTGACCTACGGATTTATACTACAGGGCCTAAACATTGAACACATCCAAGCAAACTAACATGCCCTTGCTCTGTTACCTTCCCTTCTCATTACTTTGTATTGTGGTGTTGTTGTTGTTTGATTGTTGGTTTGTTTTGTTTTTCCTTTTCTTTCTTCTTGTCTCCCTCTTCTTTTTCTACCTTCTCCTCATTATCATCAATTTAATCCATGTCAAACAAAAACCACACGGTTACCTCCTCTATAGGAAAGGAAAGGTGACATAGAGGGTGCTGCGGACACTACTGCAAAGGGTAAACTCCTACATAGATAGACCTCACTAACACAAGGGACACTTGAGACAGGAATCCTATACATACCCAAAAGTTATTAGTTTCTTTTCCTTACAAGTACTTTACTTACCTAACTTTCTGTACTTAGTGCCCTCCCCACCTCTCTACATTAATATATACCTAAGCTAACTTCTATATGTTTATATGTGGACAGGAGCACACAGAGATAGGAATCCTCCTTAAGAGACAAACCTAAACCACAAACAACCCATACCTATACTCTCTATAACCCCTCCCTATTCCCTCTCTCCTTTCAGAAATCTGACTATCCCTTTACTCCTCAATCCCATCCCCGATATCCCCACCACATTATAACTCTTCACCCTCAGTTCTTAATCCATTAGGCATCAAGACTGACCTCCTACCCCAACGATACAGTACCCAAGTGAAGAGACTCCCACTCAAACTCACACCTCATTCCCGGCATGAAAATACAACCAACACCCTGACTGACTCATGCAGTGTGGCACTTCTCCCTAATGTGGACTGTGGCTTGATACCGGATCTAGCTTCAAAAGGACTCCCACTGCAAGAACTCTACCCAAGACCTCCCTGCCTGGAGCCCACACCCCACAAGGAAATCTCAAAAGACAATAGAGAAGCCTATAATTTCATTGTAAGTATAGACCTATATAATACTACCTCTTAATCTCGTTTTTTCCCAAATGTAATCTCCTGTATCACTTTCTCCCTTTTTTTCTTCTTGTTTTGTTGTTGTTGTTTTGTTTCTTTTGTTGCTTGTTTGGTTGGTTGGTTTGTTTTTTTGTATTTATTTTTTGATTTGATTTGTTTTTGCTTCTTTTGGGCCACACCTGGTGGCACTGGGAGGGTGCTCCTGGATCTATGCTCAGAGATCGCCCCTGGTGGGCACAGGGGACCATGTGGGATACTGGGATTTGAGCCACCGTCCTTCTGCAGGAAGGACAGACGCCCTGCCTCCATGCTATCTCTCCTGGCCCCACTTTATTCCTTTAATTATGTCTTTTATTTAATCTTTAAAAAAAAAAAAGAAAAATTTTTTCTTTAGATATATGTGAGCATATATATTTTTAGTTTTTTTTCCTGTATTTGTTTTCTTCTCTCTCCACCCTCAAATCCACCAGCAATATAATGTAGCACCACTTCTTCCTGCAAAGGCATATTAAAAAAGGGGAAAATTTTATGTGTAAAAACAAGCTCTTATCTACTAGGGATAAGAACTTATACTGTTTTACAACACAGGAGCATCTCCCACACTGAATGTATGTCATGTGGAACCAACTTAGACCCCAAAGAATTAAGCACTGACCTCCAGCCCTGACTCCTGGATCCCAGACATGGAAACAACAGAGTTCTCCACAACAGCTCCAGGAACAAAATCCCCTCCAGGGCATCCATAATGCTGCTCTGACACCAACATGCACCAGTTCTAAATTAATAACCTGACAACAAAGAAATGGTAACAACTTGATCCAAGACCAAGTTGTCCTTCCTCACCAGCCAACGATAAGACAAAATCAGAAGATATGTCACTCTGTGATCTGTGCAAAAGCCAAGATCACTATATACAGATGACTGGTTGTTACAACCAGGACTGAACAGTATGCATCCCGGGACCACCACCACCACCAACAACAACAACAACAACAGCAACAACAAAAAATACTAGACTAGCTTTTGGTCTACAATCTGTTCAACAAACAAGATCTCCAATTCCAAGGGTCTGACTGAGACAATCGCAACTGAATGGGTCTTCCGGAAGCATAACGAAAGACTCTATCCCAGGTTCCATCATAGGAACAATATAATGACTAAGACCACCACTACAGAAGATGGATTAAAACGACACCAAAGAAGCAGAATTGCTAGAACCACAAAGAAAGACTTCATCATAAGCGCCATTCCTTGAGCTGTACAGACACCAAGATCTCTAAATACAGAGGTCCGATTTTACCATCCATGATAAAGCAGAGGTCTTCTATACACCAAAAAAAGCACCGAGGGAAGAGTAAATGATCATGCAAAGAGTCTATAGTCAATCCCATGACAGTATACTTCAGGGGTGGAGAAACCCTGTATCTCCTAGGCCAAGGAAATTCCCTCTATAATATTCCCAATAATTACTGTGCCTATGCAGGGAGAAAAAGAAGGAAAAAACACAAAATAATCATTTTTTCCACATATAAATTTATTGATTGATCTATTTTTATTGATGTCTTTATTTTGGTGTAGATATTGAAGTTGATGTCTCTAATTTTATTTTATCTTTCTCTTTCTTTTTGTACTCTGGCATGGTTTGATTTCCGAACCAAGACTGTCGTGTGGTGCCTGTCTTTATTGCTGTAGTGCTCACTGGATATTTAATTTGATATTTCTTTCTGTATTGATGTGGTATTTCAATTACCTTTTTCATGTCCTCGCTCAAACTGAGGTTGAAAGCCTCTAGGACTCCGCCATTTTCAGCTTATTTTATTTATTTTTTATTTTATTTATTTTATTTTTTCTTATTTTTTACTTTATTCGATTGTTTTTCTTTCCTTCAAACAAAACCACATAACTCGAATTATAGAGCTCCACCCCTCAAATAGAGGGGGAAACAAAGGAGGGTACCAGGACCAAACAGATATGTGATCACTAATAGTAAGTTAGACAAAGAGGGGACCGCCTACTCTAGCAGCCCAGGGAGTGATGGTGGGGGATATGGTTGCAGGAAGGGAATGGGGATGGGGGGAGGACAAATTTGGTAATGGGTATTCCCATGATTCAATGTTAATATGTACCTAAAATACTACTGTGAAAGATATGTAAGCCAATATGATCAAAATAAAAATTAAAAAAAAGAAAAAAAGAAAAGAAATGCAAAGCTGTTCTGGCCTTCTATGAATAATAGTTTTTGAAGTTCTTAAATTTTATATTTTTCTCTTAGGATTTCAAAGTGACACAAAGATCTTTTGGGAATTAGCATTGATAATGGTTGTGAAATATTATCCAATAACCTTGAGTTGTAATATAATAGATCTATTAAATCTAAGAGGAACTTCAGGACCTATTTTTCTCTGTATCCTCTTAATCCTGCAAACTCATCTCTCTACCCAAACACTTGCCCTATATCTACACAGAAATATGTCCTCAAGTGCAATTTCTGTGGGAAGCTGTACATAAAATATTTAGTTGTAAAAGCATATTTAGACTTATTAAAATCTTGACTGTACACAAGCAAAGATCCTGAAGGGCTTCTACTTTAATAATCCTTTGTGAAGGACTCATATTAGAACCAGAACTCTACTGTCTTGAAAGCTTAATAGGTTGTTGATATTTTTATATTTTTTTATTTAAACAAATTTATTACATACATGATTGTGTTTGGGTTTCAGTCATGTAAAGAACACCACCCTTCACCAGTGCAACATTCCCATCACCAATGTCCCAAATCTCCCTCCTCCCCACCTAACCCCCGCCTGTACTCTAGACAGGCTTTCTATTTCCCTCGTACATTCTCATTATTAGGATAGTTTGAAACTTAGTTATTTTTCTAACTAAACTCATCCGTGTTTGTGGCGAGCTTCATGAGGTGAGCTGTAACTTCCAGCTCTTTTCTCTTTTGTATCTGAAAGTTATTATTGCAAGAATGTCTTTCATTTTTCTTAAAACCCATAGATGAGTGAGACCAATCTGCATCTTTCTCTCTCTCTCTCTGACTTATTTCACTCAGCATAATAGATTCCATGTAGATCCATGTATAGGAAAATTTCATGACTTCATCTCTCCTGACAGCTGCATAATATTCCATTGTGTATATGTACCACAATTTCTTTAGCCATTCATCTGTTGCAGGATATCTTGGCTGTTTCCAGAGTCTTGCTATGGTAAATAGTGCTGCAATGATTATAGGTGTAAGGAAGGGATTTTTGTATTGTATTTTTGTGTTCCTAGGGTATATTCCTAGGAGTGGTATAGCTCAGTCGAATGGGAGCTCGATTTCCAGTTTTTGGAGGAATCTCCATATTGCTTTCCATAAAGGTTGAACTAGACAGCATTCCCACCAGCAGTGGATAAGAGTTCCTTTCTCTCCACATCCCCGCCAACACTGCTTGTTCTCATTCTTTGTGATGTGTGTCAATCTCTGGGGTGTGAGGTGGTACTACCTCATCTCCCTGTTGATTAGTGATGTGGAGAATTTTTTCATGTGTCTTTTGGCCATTTGTATTTCTTCTTTATCAAAGTGTCTCCATTTCTTCTCCCCAATTTTTGATGAGATTAGATGTTTTTTTCTTGTAAATTTCTATCAGTGCCTTGTATATTATGGAGATTAGCCTCTTGTATGATGGGTATTGGGTGAATAGTTTCTCCCACTCAGTGGGGGACTCTTGTATCCTGGGCGCTATTTCTTTTGAGGTGCAGAAGCTTCTCAGTTTAATATATTCCCATCTGTTAATCTCTGCTTTCACTTGCTTGGAGAGTACAGTTTCCTCTTTGAAGATGCCTTTAGTCTCAATGTCCTGGAGTGTTTTACCTATGTGTTGTTCTATATATCTTATGGTTTCGGATCTTATATCAAGATCTTTCATCCATTTGGATTTAACCTTCATACATGATGTTAGCTGGGGGGTCTAAGTTCAATTTTATGCAAGTGGCTAGCCAGTTGTGCCAGGTTGTTGATATTTTTAAGTTCTGACATATCACAAATAAGTGCAGGTTCTCAATCAATGGTAATACCTATTCAAATCCATGTCGCCTACCAACTCTGTCATTTGATAATTCAAAACAAATTTTCATCCACATAAGATTTAGACATTTCTTCATCTTCTTTTTTTAATATAATTTTAATTTTGATCATAGTGGCTTACATATTGTTGACAATAATATTTTAGGTACATATTTACATAAAATTAGGGGGGATTCCCATCACCAAATTGTCCTCCCTACACCTCCGTTTTTGTCCTACCTCCCATTTCCTCTTCCCTCACCCCCAGGGCGGCTAGAATATGTGGTCCCCTCTGTATCTAACCTACTACTTAGTAGTCTTGCACCTGTTTGGTCTTGATGCCTCCCTTATTTCCCCCTCTAACTGGAGGCAGGAGTAGCTAGTTCAAGTTGCGTGGTTTTGCCTGAAAAAGAGAAAATAAATAAACTGGGGTAAGAGTCTAATACCCCGAAAATGGGCGGAATCCTTCTAGAGGCTCTCATCATCGATTTGGGAGATGAAGGAGAAAAAGGTGAAACACTCCACCAGTACCAAAAGAAGTGTCAAATATCCAGTGAGGACTCCAGCTATATCGAATAGCACCACAAAAAAAAACAAACAAAAAACAATCAAAAACAAACAAACAAAAAAAAAAACCACGCCATGGTCTTGAAATAAGAAACATGGCATAGTATATAATGAAAGAAAAGAAAGGAAGAGAAAAAAATAAGTATAATTGGGGACAACAATTTCAATAATCACACCCAAACAGAGAAAAGATACTGAGACCTCTAAACACAGAGCTCTGATTGTATCACCCTGGACAGAGCAGAAGTCTTTCACACACCACAAAAACACCACCGGGAGAGTAAATGATCCTGAACAAAGTCTAGAGTTGATCCCATGACAGTATACTCCAAGGACGGAGAAACCCCATATTTCTTAGGCCAAGTGAATTCCTCTTCGAATGACCCCAATATTTACTGTGCCAGGGCAGGAGGAAAAAAACAAAAATACAAAAAGCACAAAACCTTGGTTATTTATATATATATATATATATATATATATATTTATCTTCATCTTCTTTTTAAAAGAATTTTCATTCCTAATTTCATTTTAGATATTTTGAAGGAAACATAAGCTCAAAATTTTCAGATTATTAATACTAAATTTTTATTTACAATCAGTAAAATAATTCTATAATGTTTAATTAATATTTTTATTTTGTTATTAACACATTAGGAACATCTTACATTGTTACAATAAGAATTATTTACCTTATACGATATAACTTAAGAATTTCATGCATGGCTGAAGAAATAGAGCAGAGAAGATGCTTGTCTTGCACATGTCCAGCCTCAGTTTGATATCCTGCAACACATATGGTCCTCTAAGAGCTATAAGTAATTATCTCTGTACATAGGGCCAGGAATAAACTCTAAGTACAACCAGGTGTGCCCAAAAAAACCCAAAAAAATAAAATATATGATACTTTGTATATAAATGAGGATATTAGCAACTTTCAACATATATGCTTATTTTATTTTTACCTCAGTAAATAAATGTTGGGATTTATTTTTTTATTCATTGCAGTGTACATAATGCCTATAATAATAAAATCATTACCCCATAGACTACAGAGGCCAGCCGCTCCAACCGGGGAGTAGGGACCCCCGGCGTCCAGGGTGAGTGCACTCTCCTAGGGCGCTCACACGTGGACGACCCGCAGCCGCCAGCCACCCTGCGCGCGACCCCCCCCCCCCCATAGACTGCAGAGGCCAGCCGCGCCAACCGGGGAGTAGGGACCCCCGGCGTCCAGAGTGAGTGCACTCTCCTAGGGCGCTCACACGTGGACGACCCCGCAGCCGCCAACCACCTTGCCCACGACCCCCCCCCATAGACTGCAGAGGCCAGCTTGTTGGCACAGAGACCACACCACCCATTGCCTCAACTTCCAGGCCCCAGAGTTCATCCCACCTGACCCGAGCGTAGACAGGGGAGGACATTCCCTAGTACCTAGTGGGCCGGAGTCACCTGCCCCACTGGGACAGGCGGGGACGAATAAACAGGGTGAGTTTGGGCCTGCCCCCTGGACCTTTAGGTAACCTAGAGCAACCTAGCACCAAGCCCTAGAGTGGACCTGAGACCCCACCAAGGGCTGAGAGCAGCTACCGGGAGGGCTTGACTGGGGGAATATCTTCCGCAGAAACTCGGAGGAAGCAGAGCTTCATTGACTCCCAGATAAGTGAGGGAACAGAGAGTTAGGCTCAACAGCACCTGCAACCAGTGTGGCCAGGAGCAGAACTACACCTGCTGACAGGAATAAAGAGGAAGGCTGACTTCCAGGTAGTAGAGGAGGGGAGAAAGAGGAGAGGAGCAACAGTGCCCTCCACCATTGTGGTCAGGAGAGGGCCACTACTAGCTGCCAACAAAAGGGCAAAACAACTAACCAGGCCACATAAAGAGCACAGGAGGAACCAAACCTCAGCGAGTTCACCCAAAAGTCCCACTAGATCCACCCTCATGGAGGGGACCCATTCCTACACCACAGGGGATCAAAACAGGCGGAATTTAGAAGGCACAGCACTCTAAAGCACACCATCAAATACAAAGAAATATGCGTAAATCAAGGAGAACCCTAATATCTGGAGATACCGTGACAAACCCTAGCAAGCTTCCAAGTCCACTAAAACGCACAGATCTATGCAAAGACGAACTAAAAGCAGCCATGATGAAGGAAATGCAAGAATTAATAAAAGAAATTAAAGAAACCCTAGCTACCAAGTATAAGAAATCTATGGATGAACGAATCTGCCAAATTAAAGAAGAAATGTTGAAAAACATAAGAGATTCCATACAAAAAGAAGTGAAGGAATTAAAAAACAAAGTAACAAGCCTTACAAGCAGAAACACAGAATTGGAGAAACACATTGAGGAACTCGAAAAAAAACTGCAAACAAAAAATGATCTAGAAACCAACAAAGAAATAAAACGCAAAGCACTGGAAGGAAAAGTCCAGTATCTAATGAACAAGGACAAAAGAAACAATCTAAGAATTGTGGGCATACCAGAAAAAGAGGAAATAGGGAAAGGGGAAGAACAAGTAGTAAGAGAGATAATAGCAGAGAACTTCCTCACCCTCTGAAAAGAAACTTCAATGCCAATACATGAAGTAAAAAGAGTCCCAATAAGATAGACCCTAATAAACAAAGACCAAGACATATAGTAATCCAATTGGCAAAAAAAAAAAAAAAACAAAAAAAAAAACAAAAAAAAAACAAAGAGAAGAGGAACTCCTTAAAGCAATAAGGGAGAAAAGAAACCTCAAGTGCAAAGGTAGGGACATAAGAATCAAACCAGATCTCCCATTCGAAATAATTCATGCAAGAAGACAGTGGAATGACATATTTAAACGACTGAATAAAATAAATTTCCAACCTAGGGTCCAATACCCAGCAAAACTTTCATTCATATGGGAGGATACACTAAAAACATTCTCAAAAAAGAATGAACTTGAACTATTTGTGCAAACAAAACCGATCCTAAACGACTTACTCAGAGACGAATTACACAATCCAAACCCTGATTGTAACAAAAATCACCCTACACAACACAACTGCACAACAATCCTCTCTCTCAATAATCTCCCTAAATGTTAACGGACTAAACTCTGCAATTAAAAGACACATAGTAGAGAACTGGATTAGTAAAAATAAACCAGACTTCTGCTGTCTGCAAGAAACACACCTACAGATACAGGATAAGCACAGGCTTAGAATAAAAGGATGGAAAGTAATTATTCAGGCCAATGGAAAACAAAAGAGAGCAGGGACAGCCATTCTTATATCAGACCAAATTGTATTCAACCTCAAGAAAGTGATCAGAGACAAAGAGGGTCACTACTTACTGATCAGGGGAACATTAGATCAAGAAACACTAACCCTGGTCAATATCTATGCACCTAATGTAGAGTCAGCAAAATATGTGAGGCAACTACTGGCAAACCTGAAGAAAAACATGAAGGGAAATGTGATAATAGTACCGGACCTCAATATTCCACTATCACCACTGGACAGATCCACCAAACAGAAAAATAGCAAGAAAATAAGAGCTCTAAATAAAAAATTAGAAGATTTAGGGCTAATAGACTTATATAGAGCCCTCCATCCCCAGAAAGCAGAATACACATTCTTCTCAAACCCACATGGAACCTTCTCCAGAATAGACCATGTCTTAGGATACAAAGCCAACCTATATAAGACCACAAAGGTAAGGATCATAAGAAGTACACTTTCAGATCACTATGCAACAGAGGTCAAAATTGATGTCAAGAAGAAGTAATGGAGAAAAACTAAAACCTGGAGATTAACCAACATGCTGCTCAACAACAGCTGGATCAAAGAACAACTCAAGGAAGAAATAAAAAGATTCCTTGAGACAAATGACAATGAAGAGACAACATGTCAAAATTTATGGGACACAGCAAAAGCAGTAATTAGGGGGAAACTCATAGCAATACAGGCTTACGTCAAGAAACAGAAAAATAACAAAACCAACAGTTTAAAAGATCACCTCAAAAAATTGGAACAACAGCAACAAAGAAATCTAACCACAACCAGAAAGCAAGAAATAATAAAAACCAGAATAGAAATAAACAACATAGAAACTAAGACAACAATACAAAAAATCAATGAGACCAGGAGTTGGTTTTTCGAAAAAATAAACAAGATAGACAAACCACTGGCAAAACTCACCAAAAAAAGAGGGAAAACACCCAAATCAGTAGGATCACAAATGAAAGGGGAGAGATTACAACAGAACCCCAAGAAATACAACATATCATGAGATCATATTATGAACAACTATACTTAACTGGGCTAGAGAACCCAGTAGAAATAGACAGATTCTTGGAAAAACACCCTCTTCCAAGACTGGAAAAGGAAGATCTAGAAAGCTTAAACAGACCAATCACCTCAGAGGAAATTGAAGATGTAATTAAAAAAACTCCCTAAGAACAAAAGCCCAGGCCCAGATGGATTTACAGGTGAATTCTATCAAACATTTCAAGAAGACTTACTACCACTTTTCCATAGGCTTTTCCAAACCATAGAAAAAACAGGAATCCTCCCCAACTCCTTTTATGAGGCTAATATCACACTCATTCTCAAAGAAGGCAAAGACACCACCAAAAAAGAAAACTACAGACCAATCTCACTAATGAATATAGATGCAAAGATACTTATCAAAATCTTAGCAAACCGAATCCAGCACTTCATCAAAAAGATCATTCATCACGACCAAGTGGGATTCATACCAGGAATGCAAGGTTGTTTCAACATACGCAAATCAATCAACCTGATACATCACATCAACAACATTAAAGACAAAAACCACATGATCATATCAATCGATGCAGAGAAGGCGTTTGACAAAATCCAACATCTTTTCATGTTAAAGACACTCAGCAAAATAGGGTTAGAAGGAACCTTCCTCAAGATAGTTACAGCTATATATGAAAAGCCTACAGCCAACATTATACTTAATGGCGAGAAACTAGAAGCATTCCCATTAAGGTCATGAACTAGACAAGGCTGTCCACTCTCTCTACTCTTATTCAATATAACCTTAGAAGTCCTAGCAATAGCAATCCGACAAGAGAAGGGAATCAAAGGAATTCAAATTGGGAAAGAGGAACACAAACTATCTCTATTTGCCGATGATATGATGATATATATTGAAAACCCTAAAGAGTCCACAGTAAAACTCCTAGGAACAATTAACCAATACAGTAAAGTGGCTGGATACAAAGTCAATACACAAAAGACAGTAGCGTTTCTATATAAAAACAATGAAGTTGAGTAGAGAGAGATTAAAAATACAATTCCATTTAAGATAGTATCAAAAAATATCAAGTATCTAGGAATCAACCTTACAAGAGAAGTGAAAGACCTATACCAGGGAAACTTCAAAACACTTCAGAAAGAAATTGAAGACGATCTAAAGAAATGGAAGAACATCCCATGCTCATGGATAGGTAGAATTAACATAGTCAAAATGACTATCCTACCCAAACTTCTATATAGATTTAATGCAATCCCTATCCAAATCCAGGCACAATTCTTTAAAGAGATAGAACAATCAATCACAAAATTCATCTGGAACCACAAAAGAGCCAGGATAGCCAAACACATACTGAAAAACAAGAAGCTGGGTGGCATCTCCTTACCTAACTTGAAACTATACTATAAAGCCATAGTAATCAAAACAGCATGGTACTGGAACAGAGACAGGACCTCAGAGCAGTGGGTCAGAACAGAATTTCCAGACATAAACCCTCAGATATACAGCCAACTAATATTTGATAAAAGAGGCAAGAATCTGAAATGGAACAAAGAAAGCCTATTCAACAAATGGTGTTGGTACAACTGAAAAACCACATGTACGAAAGTGAAAATTGACCCATACCTCACTCCTTATACAAAAGTCAACTCAAAATGGATCAAAGACCTTAAAATCAGACCCGAATCTATAAAGTTTATCGAGAATAAAATAGGCAGAACACTCGAAGACCTATATATCAAAAAGATCTTCGAGAATGGAGCACCAATGGCAAGAACCTTAGCAGCAAGTATAAACAAATGGGACTACATCAAACTAAAAAGCTTCTGCATGGCGAAATAAACCTTGCTTAATGCAAGAAGACAGTTAACAGAATGGGATAAAATCTTTTCACTAAACATATCAGACAAAGGGCTGATATCTAGAACTTACAAAGCACTCAGAAAGCTGAGCCCCCCAAAACCAAATAAAGCCATAAAAATGGGGAGAAGAAATGAATAGACACTTCTCTGAGGAAGACAGAAGGATGGCCAACAAACACATGAAAACATGCTCACCTTCACTCATCATCAGAGAGATCCAAATCAAGACAACAATGAGATACCACCTTACACCAGTGAGGATGGCTCACATCAATAATACTGAGAACAATCTTTGTTGGCGGGGATGCGGTATGAAGGGAACTCTCATCCACTGCTGGTGGGAATGCCTCCTAGTCCAACATCTATGGAGAACAGTCTGGAGAGTGCTCAAAGAATTCAGAATTGAGCTCCTTTTTGACCCAGCAATTGCACTCCTAGGTATATACCCCCCACGTTGGAAGAACATTCATTCCAAAATACGTGTGCATCCCACTATTTATCGCAGCACTCAGTATAATAGCCAAATCTTGGAACCAACCGCGATGTCCAACAACAGATGAATGGATCATTAAGATGTGGTATCTATACACAATGGAATATTACATGGCAGTCAGAAACGATACAATCACAGATTTTGCAGCAACCTGGATGGACCTAGATCATGTTATGTTAAACGAAGTAAGTTAGAAGACAAAAGATAAACACAGAATGGTAGCACTATTCTGAAGCACATAGAACATACACCTCAATCACAACTAATACTTAACAATCAAATAACAGGGTCTAACAGGGTAGAAACTCCAAACACTGTAATAGTCAACATATACCTGGGAACAGTGCCTAAAATACATAAAAAAGGAACAACGCAAACTCTTGACTACACATTATACCACAAAGAAAACAGCAACACCAGAACAGCAGCATAGAGAGAGCAGTTACGTAATCAACCTTCTACAATAATGGCCCACAATAATCCTGTAGAGATCGTATACAGGAACACAGGTAAAGAATACCACGGCAAACCACTGACTCCAATGGAAACATCCCATAACACTACGTATTAATGCCTCTATCTTACTATATTTAAAATAACCTCTCAGCTTTTCTGTCCACAGGTATTCTTGGATACAAAGGGCGGACAAGCTAAGATGGCAGCTCGGGATACCACACGAGATACCATACCTAGTTTGCACTACGAGATGGCCCCGAGAAAACTCTTTATCATACACTTTATCTCTAGGTTATACCTTCTTTTAGGGATTGAAGCACATGACCAGTCAGACCACCGAAGCAGTAACAGCAACATAGAGACTCAAACTACATGCTCTATTCATCAAACACATTCAAGCAAACTAGCATTCCCTTGCTATTCTCTCCTCTCTTCTCACCACTTTCTTTTTTATTTTTTTCTATTCTTTTCTTTACTTTTTCTCCTTTTTCTTCTTCCTTTCTTTCTAATGTATTTCCTCTTTTCTCCCTTCCTACCCCTTCCATATACCTTACCCTTTCCCCCTTCTGGAAATCCAACTATCCCTCCACCCTTCAATCCCATCCAGACCTACCACCATATTAAAACTCTTCACCCTCAGTCCTTAATCTATTAGGCAACAAGATTGACCTCCTACCCCAACAAACCAGTACCCAGCACCCAAGCGAAGGGACACCCAGTCAAACCCACACCTCGTCTCCTGCAAGAAAAGGCAGCCAACTCCCCTGTGGCGGCCCTCCCTATAAACTCCCCCTAACGTGGACTGTTACTTGAAACTGGTCTTACTCCCAAAAGTAGCCCCAATGCAAGATCTCTTCCAGGACTTCCCTGCCGCAAACCTTTTGCCAATCTGAAGAAGGTCAGGGGGCGTGATGGAAAGGTGCCTGGGAACCCACACACCACAAGAAAAACCCAAAAGACAATGAGAAAAACTGTACTTCCAACATAAGCATAAGACCTGTATTATACCACCTCTTTTTTGCTTTTCCCCAAATGTAAAGTAGTCTATTGCATCACTTTGGTCCTTTAAATACTTTTTATTTCGTTGTTTTTTTGTTTGTTTGTTTGTTTTGTTTTTTACTATATATTTTTAAATGTGTCTGTCCTACATATACATATGTGAACACATATATTTTTATTCCTATATATATATACATACATATATATAGATTTATATATATATATATTACCTTCTCTGGGTATGTGACCTGTTTTTGTTTTTCCCTTTATCCACCCCCAAATGCACCGACAATATAATATAGCGCCATTTCCCCCTGCAAAAGCACATTAAAAAAGGGTGAAATCTTACATACAAAAAAGAGTTCCTATCTACTAGAGATGGGAACTCATAGTTGTTTACAATACAGGGATATCTCCTACCTCGAAAAAATGTCATGTGGAATCAACTTAGACCTCAGGTGATTAGACACCATCCATCCAGCCTTGAACCCTGGATCCCAGACATAGAAATGGCACAGTTCTCCACGACAACTACAAGAAACTAATCCCAGCCAGGACAGCCTTAATACGGCAGGGTCACCAACAAGTCCCAGCTCCAATATGATATCCTGACAACGAGAAAAATGGGAACAACTTGACCTAAGAGCAGGTTACCCTACCTTACCAGCTAACAATAAGACAAAATCAGAAGACTTGTCACCCTTTGGTAGATCCAAAAGTCAAGATTGCGATTTACAGGTGACTGACTGCTAGAACCATGACCAGATGGTATACACAATGGGACCAATAAAAAAAAGCCCTAGTCTAGGGTTTGAACTACAACCTGCACAACCACCATGAACCCCACTTCAAAGGTCTAGCAGAGACAATTGTAATGGAATCTGGCTTCTGGAAGCACAAAGAAAGATGCTATCCTAAGTGCCATCCTAGGTACAGTGCAAAGACCAAGACAACCAACCACAGAAGAATGATTAAAATGACACTGAGGGAACAGAACTCGTGAACCACAAAGACTGACGTCATCATAAGTCCCAACCCTGAATCTGTGCAGATACTGAGATCTCTAGACACAGAGGTCTGATTGTACCACCCAGGACAGAAGTCTCCCAAACATGACAAAAGACCACCGGGAGAGTAAATGATCCTGAACAGAGTCTATAGTTGATCCCATGACAATATACTCCAAGGACGGAGAAACCAATAACTCTTAGGCCAAGTGAATTCCTTTTCGAATGACCCCAATATTTACTGAGCCAGTGCAGGAGGGAAAAAAATACAAAAAACACAAAACCTTGGTTATTTATATATATATATATATATATATATATATATATATATATATATACATATATATACATATACATATATATATCTTACCTTCATTTATTATTGTTATTATTATTTTTATTTACCTAGCTATTTTGGTCGATTTCTCAGTTTGGATGTGATTATTGAAATTGTTGTCCCCAATTATTCTTTTTTTTTTCTTTTCTTTCTCTTCCTTTCTTTTCTTTCGTTATGTGCTACACCATGTTTCTTATTTCAAGACCACGGCGTGTTTTTTGTTTGTTTGTGTTTGTTTTTTGTTTGTTTTGTTTTGTTTTTTATCTGTTTTTTTGTGGTGCTTATCGTTATAGCTGGAGTCCTCACTGGATATTTGACACTTCTTTTGGTACTGGTGGAGTGTTTCAACTTCTTTTTTCTCCTTCATTTCCCAAATCGATGATGAGAACCTCTAGAAGGATTCTGCCCATTTTCAGGGTATTAAACTCTTACCCCAGTTTATTTATTTTCTCTTTTTCAGGCAAAACCACGCAACTTGAACTAGCTACCCCTGCCCCTACTTAGAGGGGGAAATAAGGGAGGCACCAAGACCAAACTGATGCAAGACTACTAAGTAGTTGGTTAGAGACAGAGGGGACCACATATTCTAGCCGCCCTGGGGGTGAGGGAAGAGGAAATGGGAGGTAAGACAGAAACGGGGGTGTAGGGAGGACAATTTGGGGATGGGAATCCCCCCTGATTTTATGTAAATATGTACCTAAAATATTATTGTCAACAATATGTAAGCCACTATGATCAAAATAAAAATTATATTAAAAAAATAATAATAATAAAATCATTAGTCATTAGATATTCACTGGACCTTTCACTGCAATTTTAAAAGAATATACTCCTAATGTATAAAACTTGAAAAATCATTCCTTTGGAAACTAGGAGAAAATATGTGATAAATTTAATTCAAATGACTCATAAAACTCAAAGTGTAGTGAGTGGCATATTAATATAATCATCTCATAAACAATTTCTATTTTGCCAGACCCAGTACATTTGCATACCAGAGTCTATAAGAACACACAAAAAATAAATTAATACATCCAAATACTCAATAAGAGTTCATTAAAAATGGACATTAAATTTTCCTTCTAGAGAAAGAAATGGCAGTTTATATTAGGTATTTATAATAGGGAAAAGTATTAATCAACATTCAAAAGCTAAATTTGTCTCAAACTCATTATTATTCAAAGCAATGAATTTTCTCTGGTAATATGTCACAAAGGAACTAAGGAACAGAAGTTCTAAAAATATCCCAGTTATTTAGTACAGAGTTTTTAATTCAGTAATCTGGAGTTTATGCACATAAGACCAAATTTATGCACTCAAATTTGATTCTAAGTATATTTAATATAAAAGGAATTCTATGTATTTCAGTAATGCAAAATATAACTCAATATATTTAAATACACACTGTTAGTAGACTGATTTTTTAAAACAAAGAACAATCATTAATTTTCTCCCACATTAAAATATGAAAAAAAGCTTTTACAATTTCTCATTATGTATGGCATTGAAAAAATATAGCAAATTAAATAACTGCATAAAAGTTTTTTGAGTGTTTTTCTATAAAAACATAATTTTGTATCCTATAAAATGTCATATTTATTATATATTCAGCTCCACATTGATTCTGAGTATTGCTTCTTTTGTTTAGCTTATATATATTTTGAAGCTTTTTAAACCTGAAAAATAAATTATTTTATGTTTTAAAAAAAAAGCAGAATACAATAATGTATCAAAAAATTTTCTACCATGATAAGTTAGGATTCATTTCAGAGATACAAGGATGGTTTAATAAATGCAACTCAATCAATAAAATACTCCAAATCAATAAAAGAAAATAATCTATGAACAGTTAAAGAAATAATTGGGGGGAACAAGATAGAAGGAATCAATTTGCCCAACTTTAAACTGTACTATAATGAAGTAGTCATTAAAACACCATGATACTGAAATAAAGATAGACCTAAGATCAATGGAATATATTTGAATATTCTGAGACTGATACCCAGATATATGATCGACTGATTTTTGGTAAAGGGTCAAGAAATTGAAAGTGCAGAAAGAAAAGCCTCTGTCAGCAACAAGTGATGTTGGGAAAACTGGTCAGCCACATGCAAATGAACAAACTCTGATTTCTACTTAAGCCTTACAAAAATGGATTAAAGACTTTGATATCAGACCTGAAGCAATAAGGTACATAGAGAAAAACCTAAGCAGAACACTGAAGCTAAAGACATTTTCAAGAAAAAAACACCACTGGCAAGCAAGTAGAAGCAAAGATCAACAAAAGGGCCTACATTAAACTGAGAAGTTTCCGCATCTAAGGAAATGGTAACTAGGATCAGACTATTCACGGAATGGGAGAAACTGTTCACTAACTTCCAGGCTGATAAGGGGTTAATATCTACGATCTATATTGTACTGAATTTAGAAGAAAAAGATATGTAAGTATATATAGATATGTATATATAAAGATATGTAAGTATATATATTTAGATGGTTAAAGAATAAAAACCATCTAACCCTATCCAACTATGGGGAAAGAATGAACAGACATTTCCTCAAGGAAGAAATACATATGGCAAAAATCCACATGAAAAAATGCTTTACATCACCAGTAATCAGGGAGAGACAAACCAAAATAACAATGAAATATTATATCACACAGGGAACCATAGATGTGCAAATATACTACAGTATATGCCAGTTGTACTACCTCTCCCGCTCCTGATCTAGTTTTCAAGGTTTCTCTCTAGAGCAAAGAAATGGCATACAAGTATAATTTTTTAAAAATTTAGATGTGTCTAAATTAAGAGTATTTCAAGTAGTCGTAATAATTTAAAAAAAATCACTGTCAACATTGTCATTTTAGTCCAAGTTAAATTTTTCAGATGGCAACCCAGTTCCATTAATTATTTATTAATTTATACTATTGTTTCTCAAAATTATATGGCCTACTTGTTCAGGAAAATCAAAAGAAAAAAAAGAAAAAATTCAGTCCTATCCTGTAAATCTAAAGGCATTCAAATAAACAAGAGAAAATGAGCACAATTGTACACAAAGGTAATATTGTTGCCTGGCTTGTTCCAGAGCCCCAGGGGAAAGCATCACTCATGTTGGGAAACACTGAAGTCATATTTCAATTCAAATGTACCTAATGATATCTGCAACTGCCCAGTAAAGCCCTAGAATAGTTTGTGATCATGCAAGGCTGGGCATCTAGATTACGTTCCTCTGCACTCTGCAGAAATTCCAGATGCTATGCTCTGAGATTTTTGTAGCTTTAGTGGATGTAGCACAACCAACACTATTACCATTTGTTGCAATTTTTTATATCTTAGTAAGAATTTGATGGTGTTTTTTTCCCTGAGTTCACTCCTTAACTAGATATTTACTACTTTAAACAAATCTTGCTGTTCATAAATTCTAGAAAATAAAATGTGGTAGGGAAATGAGCATCATAAAAATAATACTACTTTTCCTAACACATATACAGAAATAGAGAAATGTCTCCTTCTCTCATTATCTCTCAATGTATGTATGTGTATTAATATGTTTGAGATAAAAACTTGGTATAACTCAAAATTTAAATATATCTAAATATGTATATTAATCATTCTAAATTTTTATGAACAAAATAATTATATTTATTTAAGAATTACATTCTATGAGCAATAAATTTTAGTTTGGCTAATAACATTTTTCATTGCAAAGTAGATAAAACTCTGACTTACAACTTAAGTGAAACTTCTAGAAGTGTACTAACAACAAATTGATCTATTAAGGTCAATACGAATATGCTTCACATCCAGCTCACTTCATGAAGCTCACCACAAAGAGTGATAAATGTAGTTAGAGAAATAACTACATTGAGAACTATTCTAACAATGAGAATAAATGAGGGAAGTAGAAAGCCTGTCTAGAGTACAGGTGGGGGTGGGGTGGGGAGGAGGGAGATTTGGGACATTGAGGATAAGAATATTGCACTGGTGAAGGGGGGTGTTCTTTACAGGACTTAAACCCAACCATAATCATGTTTGTAATCAAGGTGTTTAAATAAAGATATTAAAATAAAAGAAAGGTCCCATAGATTTTGGCATTTGGAAAAAATTTGATTTATTAATAAATAAAATTTAGGAATCCTGTGTCCTGTCTTTGGGGCCAGAGAGATACAATAAGAGATAAAACACTTGTAATGGAGAGAGTACAGTGGATAGGACACCTGTCTTACAAACACTTACCCAACTGGATCCCAGAACAGTGTACAGCTGAACTAAGTTTGATTTTCAACATTGCATGTTTTTTGGAGCCCAGCCTGGCATAGCCCCAAGAAAATAAATAAGTACATATAAATATGAGCCTTCATTTCTAGACAATAATGAACTAAAAAAACCTCTCTCCTGTTTTCTTTTTCTCTAGCTTTCTTTGTCTCTTAAATAGTTTGGGCTAGCAGCAAAAGTCCACATAAATGTGATATTTTCCACTGGGAATTGAATTACCTATGGCCTATTATCCAAGTTTAATGTCTCATACTTGCTGTACTATAATTATTATTTGAGATAGCTTCTCCTCACTAATTATTGTAAGTGACCTGTTCTCACTTTAATACTGGCTAAACTATACCTAAGGGGAAAACATGGAATTGGGACCATTTGCATTCATTTCCCCATAAACTCTTTATTTTAGTAACTTTACATTTAATTTTACCTTCTTTCTTATAATCACATACATTTATGAAATGGAAGAATGATGACATGTCTTGCATGAATAGTCTAAAAACAGACAGTAACTCTAATCTAAACTTTTGTCTATTAAAATTGCCCAGGCAAAACATCAGACATTTAAATCTGATAATGTGGATAAACTGTCCTAATACCTACCTAACAGGTAATAGTATGAATTGATGAAAAAGAGCATATACATGTTTTAAAATATAAGAAAACATAAGTATTATATAATTCAGTAATTCCACATCTGGCTATAGCTTTCAAATTTCAAAATCAATATATTTGAGAGCTGCACTTTAGTGTCCTCTGTGGTGTTATTCACGATTGTCATGATGAGGACATAGTCTCAATGTAGACAGTCTGACAAAAGATGACCAAACCCAGAGATAGAGCTATCTCTAAGTGAAGCAAATTAATGTCAAGGGAAATGTAAGCAAAATTAAGTAGTATGAATCATTTAATATTATAAATATTATAAAAATTTTTAAATAGCCCAATCAAGGGGAAACGTGGTATCACAGGGTATCATACTGGTTAGTGTTGAATAATAAGCATTTGAAGATCCTTTTCAACCCAACTTCAAAATAAACATCTCAATTAACTTAAAAAACAGAGAATAGACATGTCTCCACAATGCATATACTAGATATTATGTATAGGAAAAGGTGCTAGTCAGGGAAATTAAACTCTGTCACATGCATGTAGAATGGCTATGGACAGTTGAAGAATTTAAACGTAGAACTCATGCATAAACTATTGATATAACTTTGGGAATCTGTACCAAGGATATTAAAAATTGCCTTGAAAAATTATATATTACTAAACATGAACTGTCTGATATCATTTTTGACAAGCATTGATGTTGAAACTGATATAGCCATTTAAAATTGACCAATTATTGGAAAAGAAGATATGACATGAATATACATATTGATATGGATTCTTATTCAGCTACTAAAATGTAAATGTTTATTCTTTACAACAAAATGGGAAGAACATGAGTGAATATTTGAAGTTAAATTAATGATAAAGAGAAATGACAAATATTGACTTACTTTACTTAAGTGTTTTGTATTAAGAAAAAAAAGTATTGCATCAAATACTACCACCAATGATCATGACCAGAAAACTGTGCTTACCTGAGATTGAAGGTGTGAGGATAACAAAGGTTGCTGGATGAACTTCAAAGAATGCTGCTTCTATGATTTTGTTGTTGCTGATGTTTGAAGCATCTTGAAATAAACTACACAGATTTAGCATTGCAAGCTTAGTTCATTATATCTGTCAATTCCACATTGCTATTTTTCTTTAAAAGGACATTTTTACACGATAAATTGTTTAAGGAATTTTATTCTAGATTTAATTTTAAATCAATTAAATTTATCATATTCTAATAATACATGATTTTTTTTCATTGTTTGCTTTAAGACCACAAATTACTGTTTTCAGGGATTACTCCTCTCTCGGCATTCAGGGATCACTTTGTGGCAGTCCTTTAGGGGCCACAGGATGTGCCAGGGAAAACTAGGTCAGATGTGTGCAAAACAATCATAATTCAGCAACACTATACCATCACTCTTGCATTTTGAGAACTCAGGGCCAGAACAATTGCACAGTAGGGAGGGCATTTGCCCACACATGGCTTATCTAGGTTTGATTCCTAGCAACCCAGATAGTCTCCTGAGCCTGCGAAGACTGATTTCTGAAGGCAGATCCAGGAGTAAATCCTGAGAATGCTTGGGTGTGGTCCAAAAAGAAAAAAAAAACTGTGAACAAATGTTAGGAAAACATTAACATATTCCTTGGCCCGAGCGATAGCACAGTGATAAGGCATTTATTTGTCTTGCATGCGGCCAACACAGGACTGACCCCAGCTCGGATTCGGGCATCCCATTAGATTCCTCGAGCTTGCCAGGAGTGACTTCTGAGCAGAGTCAGGAGTAGTAACCCCTGAGTGCTGCAGGATATGACCTCCAAAAAAACCTATTATTCCATTTTCTTTGAATAATTAGAAATAAAATGAAAAAGAGAGAAAAACTGAAGACATTATCAACTATTGCCAGAAATGGAAGGGTAGATTTGGTTTAAGTGATTTAAGATTAGCTACAAAAAGACTATGTTCTAGAAATCAGAACTACAATAAGGTGTGTATCATTAATAATGCTATATTACGTACCTACATTTTGTAAAGCTGGCTTTGTTTACACCACACACAAATACACACACAGGCAGCAAGCATGTGAGTAATAACTTTTTTATTTAGATCCGGTATAGTTTACAAATGCAATTTTAATAAAATCATCACATTACACATTTTAAATATTCATGGCTGGGTCCATAAGCAATTTAACTGAAAAAAATAAACACAATCTAATACAAACTTGATACTGTTGAACACACACACACACACACATACACACACACACACCTCAGCACAAAGAAGGTTTCCTTTGTCAAAGTCAACTAAAGAGAACCAAGATCTAAGGTTGATGCAATAGACATTGATGTGTGAGGTAAAAATAAAACATAAATATCTTTAGCTTCCTTAGCCAAGAAAGCCTGTCAAGTCACTCTAAAAGAGATTTTTAGTGGCCATTCCCATCCTCCTGAAACTAAGCTCACTAACATACTAAATTGGAGATCAGAAAGCATGCACATACTCTATCATTCTGGAAAATTGGTAAAATGAGCATAGTAAAATGGTCATTCACAAAGAATTTGCTGCTCATTCCTTATTTTTACCACTTAAACATCCTAAAATAAAATTTTATTTCAAAGATAGAGCATTCAAAATTTAGACATGTATTTGTATTACTTCTAGAACATTACCTTCTATAAAAATATAAGAAATCCCTGTACAGTGAAAATTGCACAGATCCACTTGGTTTCATCCTCAGTTCAGTCCTTGACATTCAATATTGTTCCCAAACACTGCATAAAGTGATCCCAGAACATAGAACAAGGTGTAAGCTGGTAAACACCCCAGGTCTCCCACATAAACACATATCCAATAAACAGTAATCAAAGCAGATAAAAAATTATTTAAGCACCATGGTTGCAAAATTATTCATGGTAGAGCTACAGTCATAAAGGAATTATGAAAACAAAACAGATGAATCACCACTGGCCAACCAAGTGTAAGAAAAGATAAACAAATGAAATTTCATTAAAGAAGAAGCTTCTGTTCCTCAAAGTAAATGGTGGCTATGATACAAAAACTAACCACGAAAAGGGAGAAACTATTCACCAGGTATCCATCTGAGAAGGGGTCAATATCTTTTTTTTTTCTTCAGGAAATATAAGCTTTATTCAGTCATAAGGCTGAAGAATGGAGTCAATATCTTAAAGGTAAAAGCCACAGGTAGAGCTTAACAAGAAGAAAATAGCTAACTCCAACAAAAATGGAAACAATAGATAAACAGACATTTCCTCAAGAAAATATTCAAATGGCCAAAAGGCCCATAAAAAGTGCTTCACATCATTACTCAGAGAGATGAAAATCTAAACAACAATGGGGTTGGATGTGAAAGCGATCTGGCTTTGATGTCTGTCACCCCATTGATCGCCAGGGTTGATTGGGCTGATCTGGCTGGCTAGGCCGATGTTCCCCCCCTTCCTCCCTCACCGCTCCATGTGAGTCCCGAATAAAGACTGACCATTCTTTAGTCGAGGGTATAAGAGTAGCTGTGCTCCCCTGCTAGAACCTTCAAACAAGCTCTCAAAACAACAATGAGATATCTTCCACCAAACAAACTGGCACACATCCCAAAGACCAAGATTCTGGGAGAAAAGGACTCTCATTCACTCTTGAGCCTGTTTGGCAAATAATAGGGATGTTCCTCCCCAAATTGGAAGTTGAGATTCCATATGATCCAGCAATATCAAGTTGTACAATTATGACTGAAGCTCATTAATGAACACCTTTGAAATTTTAAAAAAATTTACAACTGTATTATAAACAGCCTGTAACCATGGTGTTTAAATAAAATAATAAAATTTTAATGATTAAAATAACCCAAGAACAAAAGAAGAGATAATTTCCAACAGACTTAACAGAAGACTTTTAATTAAAATGAATGTGACTGAAATAATGAAGGAAAGTTTAAAATCATAAACTTATATGCCCTCCATAAGCAAGGAATCCCCTCCCCCACCCTGTGACTGATTGTGACTTCAGTGGCCAGTGATGTCACTGATGTCTATATAAACAGGCCCTGTGTGTTCCAGTCTCATTTGCATAAGGTAAGTTGTAGAGCTTAGCTGGCACATCTGGATTTCAAATATCCCCCACTTGATTCCCATGAACTTCAACAATCTCAAGGTTGGAGTTTTTATTTTTATTTTGGGTGCACCCTCCTTGCAGCACTGCCCTTCTATATTTCATCTTAGTGTACGGCATAATGAAAATTCATCACTGTTGCCAGGTAAGAAGGCAGGATAAGTTCCTGGGGAATTCATGGCAGGACAGTGTCTCAGAAGGAGACAATTCAGAGACACAGAGACTGGGATGTCTGAAGCTAAGATAGAACATCAATCCTCTAGCAGACAAGAGAGACAAGAGTAGAGGTTTAGGAGAGCCTATTATCTCAAGTTCAGAGACTATTTTGGTTCTGTATCTAAGGTCAAGTCCCACTTGCAGGAATGTTGGAGAACTAGTGTGTCAGCTCTGCAGAACAGAAGTTCTGGGGGGGGGCACTCACAGGGGTCCCCCTTTTGAGGTTGTTCAAAACTGTGGAGATCAGTTTCTAAAGGGATTAGGGTAACTTTGAGCCAGTCCATAGATAAGGGGACTTATTCTAGTTTTCTTGGCAGGATTAGCTGATACTATGGGTGTGGACCCGTTGTAGCATCTGTGTACATAACCAGGGAGGAAACTTCCCCTGTGCTCGTCTTTCTTTGTTGCTCATTTGAGGCCTCTCTGAGCTGCCCAGCTAGCGCTCTCGCTCTCTCTCTCTCTCTCTCTCTCTCTCTCTCTCTCTCTCTCTCTCTCTCTCTCTCTCTCTCTCTCTCTCTCTCTCTCTCTCCCCTCCCTCCTCTCTCTCTCCCTTCTCTCTCCCTCCCTCCCTCCCGTCTTCTCTCCCTCTCTCCCTCCTTCCCTCCCTCCCTCCTTCCCTCCCTCTCTCTCCCTCCCTCCTTCCCTCCCTCTCTCTCCCTCCCTCCTTCCCTCCCTCCCTCCTTCCCTCCCTCCCTCCCTCCTTCCCTCTCTCCCTCCCTCCTTCCCTCTCTCACTCCCTCCCTCCTTCCCTCCCTCTCTCCCTCTCTCCCTCCATCTCTCCCTCTCCCTCTCTCCCTCCCTCTCTCCCTCTCCCTCTTTCTCCCTCTCTCCCTCCCTCTCCCCCTCTCTCCCTCTCTCTCCCTCCCTCCCTTCCTTTCTCCCTCTCCCCCCCTCTCCTCTCTCCTCAGCAAAGGAGGGCAGTGTGGAGAGCCCCCTTAGTCAGACGTAAGGGGCCACCTTTCCCAGTTTTCCCTGTCATCAAGTCACAGGCCATGAACTCTTAAGGATGTCAGTATAGACACCATCCATCCCTCAGAGAACCCGGGGCCCAGGGAGGAGCAGCTGATGGTAAGTCAGGCAGGACCTGAGGGGCTTTGGGTAATCCCATTGACCCAATCCTTGGGCATTCCTAAAGGGCATTGGCATGCCGTGAGGAGTGCAGGGCACTCGTGTCTCATTCCCTGAGTCCTCTTGGGTCCCATTTGAACCTGAGACCCTGAGATGTTTAGACAGGCCTTAGCCCAGAAGCAGGTGCCAATGTGATTGTGTAGGCTGGGCAGATCCGGTGGCTCAAGAGAGAGCAGGTCGGGATCACAATGGATCCCTCACCAGCAGCTCTGCTGCCGCCCCTGACGAGCACCCCTTCTTTGAAAAGAAATCTAGAATCCAGTTTAAAAGAGGAGGAGAGGAACCCATTTGGAAACACATCATAATCAGGTGACTCTTGTCCTTCCCTTCCTCCATCAATTTAGGTAGGGGGTTGTTAGCCTGGACAAGGCCTGGGAGCCATGGGGATGATGCAGTGGCCCTGGAACTCTTGGGGGGTAATGTGACGTCATGGACCCGAGGCTTGGGAAGGGGCGGGGGATCCAGAGCCCCTCATGTAATGCCAAGCCCTGGGGCGGGATTCCTTTCTTCTTCCTCCCCCTACATTCTTGAGCTCTGTATCTTCTGGAAAGAGCTTGTCTTGGGGACCCAATATCAAAAACTCCTCTAATGGCTTTCAGTGCGCCTATCACAACCTAACCAAGGGCACCCCAGGAGACATCACCTCCACCAGGCTGTCATCCACTGCCTTGGGGCCCTATGATCAAGGCTTCCCACCATCTTGGTTCTCACCCAGGAGCAAGACTCCCCACTGCCTCGGCCCTCCTCTTCCCATCCTCTAGCCTGCCGACTCCAGCTTCCATCCGAGGACACCTCTGCTAAGACCCCACAGGGTACTTCGGGTTTGCCCGATTGTTCTGTCCCAGAGGACCCTAGAGACCAACTCCTGTGGCTAGCACATGAGCCCGCTGTCGTAGAGCACAGCCCAGGCCTTGAAGATAGTTGGTGCTGGGTCCAGGTCTGAGAGATCATCTAATTCCAGCTGAGGTAGAACACCTGAGGGCCAGGAACTCCTTGAGCAATCACTTCAGATCGCAAACACCGTTGAACTAGATCCCCGGGAGTTTCGAGTGGGGCGGATTCCGGGCACTGGCTCCCCTGGGCTGGAGGATCAGGTCAATCCAAAAGGAGAATCTGGAGATTCCAGGCGACAACAGAACCAGGGGCAAGCAGGTGATCCCAGGAATCAAATTAGAAACGCCTTCCAACGCATTTTCATGTGCTACATTTTCCCTAAAGAAGAGTAACCACAAATATCTAAATAAATAGGCATAGAGTAAAATCTTTTACAAAAGTAATAACATATTTGGGGACTTAGTAATTCTAGAAACAGAAAAGAATACCAAAGATAAAAAATGTCCTTTATAGAATTAACTTCAGATCAGATCCTTTAAAAAAGAAAACCTAGAAAATAAAATTTAAAGTAACTATTCTCAGTAAAATGCAATGAAAAGAAAAATTTATAGAAAAGATCATGTAGCTTTGAGACCATGTAAAAATGTATAGCATATATGAATCTACTTTAGAAGTAATTTAGAAGTAAGGTGAGGGAAATTGAATAGGACAAATATTTGGAAACATAATGTCCAATTTTACCCAAGTTTTATTGAAAGCAAAATAATAAATTAATATTTCTCAACTACTCCCAAGAAAATACAAAAATTGGAGCTTCAAATTGTTTATAATTTCTTCAAGGCATTTTCATTATAATCTATGATACAAAATCATATTTACCAAGAGTCAATATTTAAACAGTTTAGTTTGCTTTCTCTTTTGCCTGTTCTCTAGAACAAAAGTGAAATAGTTACTGATAAAACAATAATGTTAGATGTTATCTCATATAGCATCACCTGTGTTAATTGCAACATCTCTTCTAAGTAAGAATAGTTTTCCCCATTTTATAGATGGGTAAGCTAAAACAATATTAACTTAATAATATTTTAATTTATAATAATATTTCAAGTAGCAATGAAAGAGAAGGATAAAAATTAGATCTCTATATTTACATGCTGTATTTTCCTCTGAAACTTGCAACATAGATCAAGAATCTAAAAAATTATATTTGTTATGTAACCATAAACCAAGCAGTTTAAGAACATACAAACACAAACTGAAAGATAAAGAAGAAAAATGAGCCCACTAATTTAATCATTCCATAAAGCAACTACTGGCACCATAAAAATTGCCAACAATAAATTTCAGAGCTAGTACTATAGCCTCTAGTATGAATCTGAAACTTAGAATAATAAAACGAAAGTATTTTGAAATTACTTAGAGAATGTAGAATCCTTTAAATTATTCTTGGAGAAATTAAAATTCAACCCAGATTTTAAGTCATTTGCCTAAAATATCATCATTAGCTATTGACCCCTCATTCTAAGTCATTCCCAGTTCTATTCCATAAAATATAAATTATTCATGCCGAAAGACAAACCCAATTTTGGCAGTTCAAAGATTTCAATGAGATGAGAATTGGTTAAGGATTGTGATTTATGAATTGAGGCAGCTATCCAGATTGCCTTTTCTCAGCTGTCCTGCTGTGAGGCATACAATTGTGAATACCGAAATTGACCTCTATTCCATCTCATTCTAAAGTCACTTCACATAAGGAGGAGAAATTAATATAACAAAATGCAAAAATTTGAAAATAAAAACATTAAAGAGAAAACTTAAGTAGAAAATATTTCTTCTTGTTTTCCACCAGTAAAGAAAGCCAACCATATGTGTACATACTGAATGATTAGCTCTAAATCCTTCCTTGTTTCAGCCAAAAATATGTTAGAACATAGGTATTTACCCATGTACATACAATAAGAAACACATGATTTTATGTAAACCATGTGAAGGCAGAGCCTATAAGTTCTCATACATTCCATTACTTTACATAGCAGATTATACTGTTGAAGATAATAATTGGATAAATAAACACAATGGGTAATTAAGCATAAGCACACATAATAAATAACAAATATGGATGAATTTCATCATGAATAGTGATTTTCTATACTTCAATTTTATCCAATATTTTCTTGATTAATATTAGAAATATTAGAATAAATAATAGAATAATAATAAATAATAATAGAATAAATAAATAAATAGAAAAAATAAAAAATCAGAAAAATATTAGAAATTTATTTCCAGAACACAGCAAAATCAGCTCTCAAGTGCCTAACCTCAGGTAGAAGTACCTCCACCCACAAGGACAGGGAATAATTTCTGCCTGGCTTTGGGCTACAGGGGACTCTTTTTTTTTTTTTTTTTTCCTTTGTGCATATACATTCTTTTTTTTTCTTTTTTTTTAATTTAAACACCTTGATTACATACATGATTGTGTTTGGGTTTCAGTCATGTAAAGAACACCCCCCATCACCAGTGCAACATCCCATCACCAATGTCCCAAGTTTCCCTCCTCCCCACCCGACCCCCACCTGTACTCTAAACAGGCTCTCCATTTCCCTCATACATTCTCATTATTAGGACAGTTCAAAATGTAGTTATTTCTCTAACTAAACTCATCACACTTTGTGGTGAGCTTCCTGAGGTGAGCTGGAACTTCCAGCTCTTTTCTCTTTTGTGTCTGAAAATTATTATTGCAAGAATGTCTTTCATTTTTTACAGGGGACTCTTTTAAAAGTGACATCTGTGGCTACTTCCTGATCCCTGGTGACAATCAAAGAACAACATAGAAAAAAACATAAGAGCGCTGCCACTCTGCTTTGCTCCCAGCCACACGCTTCTTATAGAACAAGAACCCATTGCAACACGAAGTAAGAATCATACTTCAAGTGTGGTAATGGGGATACAACACAGGACAACAGAATGCATAGAGAATGAAAGATGAGAGCTCTGATAACCCCAAAAATGCTACAACCTAATTAACCTCTCAGATAAAGAGTTTAGAATAAAAATATGGAGGATGTTTACGGAACTCAAAGAAAGCATAGATCGATCTGAAGAAACCACAAATATAGAAATCAGAAAACTCCTAACTGAAATAATGGGACTGAAAAATTCAGTAGAGGAAATGAAAAATTCTATGGGAATCCTCTCAAATAGAGTAATAATAGCAGCTGAAGACAGAATTAGTGAACTGGAAGATGAGATGCATAATAACTCCAGATAGCAGAAGAAGTTGGAAAAGAATCTCAAAGCAAATGATCAGACAATGGAAAAAATACTCAGATTTTGAACAGATGAAAATAGAAATGTTTGATAAATTCAATCAGAAACAACGTAAGAATCATTGGAGTCCCAGAAACCCAGGAACTAAAATCCCCAGGAAGAATCAACACTCAAGAACATCATTACAGAGAAACGCCAAGAGATAAAGACTGCATAAAATCAAATCCTGCATGCCAGAAGAGTACCTTCTAAAGAAAAGCACCCCAAGAAACATCCTAGTCACAGTGACGAATCCCACAGGTAGGGCTAAAATACTGAATGCAGCAAGATCAAATAGGGAAATTCTACTCAAAGGAGCATCCTTAAGATTTACAGCAGACATGTCACAGAAACCCTCAAGGCCAGAAGGCAGTGGTGGGATATAATGATAAAACTCAATGAAATAAATGCTTCACCTAGAATACTACACCCAGTCAAACTCACTTTCAGATTTGAAGGAAGTATACATGGCTTCACGGATAAACAACAGCTCAGAAAGTTTACAGACTCAAAACCAGCCCTAAAATAAAATCTAAAAGGTCTAATTTAAGGAAAGAAAGACCAACAAATACACCAAACTTCTACACAAAGATGACACTAAATCCCATGATAATTATGTCTCAACGTCAATGGACTAAATGCACTTAAGAGATTCAGAGTGGCAAAATGGACCAGAAAGCTGAATCCAAAGGAAAAAAAAAAAGCTGAATCCAACATTTTGCTACCTACAAGAAACACATCTGAATAATCAAACCAAGCAGAGATTCAAAATAAAAGGCTGGAAGAAAATCATCCAAGCAAACAACACCCTTAAAAAAGCCAGAGTGGCCATATCAGATGAAACAAACTTTAGATTCAGAAAAGTTAAAAGGGACAAAGATGGTCAATTTGTACGAATCAGAGGATATGTACAACAAGAAGAAATCACACTCCTAAACATACACACACCCAATGATGGGCCTGCAAAATATTTAATACAACCCTTAAAACTGAAAGAAGATATCAATACCAGCACAATAATAGTGGGAGACCTCAACACTGCCTTGACACTCCTTGATAGGTCAACCAGGTAAACCCGACAAGAATATATCAGCTCTGAAAATAGAAATGGAAGAAAGTGACTAGTAGATTTATATAGGGCACTCCACCCCCAAGAAACCTGGATACACATTCTTCTCCAATGCACATGGGTCATTCTTCAGGATAAACCACATGCTGGCACGTAAAACATATCTCCATAAAGTCAAGAGGATAAATATTGTACAAACTACCTTTACTGACTACAAGGCACTGAAATTAGATGTGAACTACAAAGAAACACAAAATAATAACTTTAACACCTGGAAACTAAACAGTTCACTATTGAACAACCAGTGGGTCAGAGATGAAATCAAAAAGGAAATCAAAACATTCCTGGAAACAAAAGACAATGAAGACATAAATTATCAGAATGTATGGGACACTCTCTATCCATCCTCTCTTGAGCTGGAGGCTAGCTCTAGCTGCATGGGGTTTGGGGAGACCCCATGTGGAAGGCCTTCTCCCTACCTTGGGTGCGCTGGGAGCCTTGACAGGCCCTTAGCCTTCCCCTCTTCTGCCCCTGGACTCCAGGCCTTCTGGGGTGGCAGCCCAGGCGGCCAGACAAGGTGGGTGTCGGGGGGTCCCTCCTGGATGGGGTCCCAAGCTTTCCCTGCCCTTCCCCCAGCTCTAGGGTGGGAAGGGCACAGGGTGTAGGGTGGGTAGATCCTGGCTTCCGGCTCTTTATCCATCCTCTCTTGAGCTGGAGGCTAGCTCTAGCCGCGTGGGGTTTTGATAGGCCCCCAGCCTTCCCCTATTCTGCCCCCGGCCTCCAGGCCTTCTGGGGTGGCAGCCCAGGCGGCCAGAAATGGTGGGTCTTAACTTGGGGTGTGCTGAAATTTGCTCGGTTGCCGCTGTTTTTCACTAACAATTTCTGACTAGTTCACCCCGCGCGCACTGCATGTATTAAGAGTATCCCCTTATCTTTATGTTTGTTTTGTGTGTCCAGAATGTCCATTTTGTATTCTTCCCTTTCCCACACCCCTACAAAGCTCATTTTTACTCCTTAACTCTCTCACCCCCCACAAACATCACTAACCCACATTACTCTTTTTAACTTTAGTACTGCACAATCCTAATCACAGACCAAAGCCATGCATTGTGTGTGACAACTCCAAACTGTTTCAAAAGACATAAAATGGACACGTATTTCTTTCAAATATTTTGTGTTTTTTCTCTGACAGCTATAAGTCTTACTAAATATTCTCTTATACAGTGACAATTCTAACCACTTTTTATCTTCTCTTTATGAGCTATTCAACAAGGAATTTTGGTGAAAGAGTCCCCCAGTTTAATGCTTATGATTGAACCATGTCTTGCAGATTGTTGGACTTGTTCTTATGGCCCCCATATGTGCCAATAACGCCACGTGGCATTGCTCCTTTTTGCATAGGCACATTAAAATGGGAAAATACTATACATACAAATAAGATCCTATCTAATAGAGATTGGAATACACAAATCTTGTAGTACAAAGGGACCTTACACCCTGAACATTGACATAACGACCTGACACAGGCTTCAGAAGAAAGGGCATTTTCCATTCACCCCTGAACCAGGGAAGCCATCCACGAAACATCCAGGTTTGTCTATAATATCACCTGGAAGCAATCCTCTACCACGGAAGACCCTACCACTGCTCAGACATCGACCTGCTCAAAAGAGACTTCCCTTAACACTGAGAAGATTTGACAACAACGACCTGCTTACAGGACAGGGCTCTCTGCATTGCCCTTTAATGGTGAGGTGAAACAAGTGGATGCTCCACATCCTGACTTCAATGTAGGATATGCAGATTCCAGGATCTTTAATACAGAAACATGATACCAACAACAGAGACTGTGTAAAAAATAAAAGTGTGTTGGCACTACAGACAATGTCTTGGATTGGACGATCTAGCTTGCCTGGAGCCTAGAGTTGGTCTTATGCCAGGAAACTTCAGGGGTCGGGTCTCTTTGTATTTAGGCCAAGGTTATGCCCCTCATATTTTGGTGGGCCTATGCAAACAACACTTGCCACTCTAACACCGTTTTTACTGTGCTCCTTTGACTCTAATCCTTAAAAAAAACCACTTAAAATTTGAGGTTAACTTAAGATAATATACATGTACATGGAAATGTAAAAAATACTATGTCTCTAATATTTAAGGAGTTATGTAAGTTTTATGGCTTTAGATTGCCTTCTGTGCTGTTAAGAAATATTATAATGTGTTACAATCTGGAGACTTGAGGGACAAAGTAATTGTAATCCTTAAAAAAAAAAACACTTAAAATTTGAGGTTAACTTAAGATAATATACATGTACATGGAAATGTAAAAAATTCTATGCCTCTAATATTTAAGGAGTTATGTAAGTTTTATGGCTTTAGATTGCCTTGTGTGCTGTTAAGAAATATTATAATGTGTTACAATCTGGAGACTTGAGGGACAAAGTAATTGTACATGGATTCTGTTTTATTTATCTTAATGTTCTTTGGCTGAAAGTTCAAAGTTAAGATATCAGCAAGCGGACTTCTTCTGAGAATTATGTTATGAGTGATTGTCCTTCCACTGTAACTTTACCTTGTTCTCTTTCTTTGCATCTTTGTTCTCATAATTAAAATTAAAAAAAAAAATTAGAAAAAAAAAGAATGTATGGGACACAACAAAAGCAGTACTAAGAGGAAGATTTATAGCATTGCAAGTACACATCAGAAAGGAATAAGGGGCTTATATAAAAAAAGCTTAATGACATAGCTTTTAGAACTAGAAAATGTCCAACAAAAGGAGCCAAAAACAGGGAGACAGAAGGAAACAAAGCTTAGAGCAGAAATCAATGAAATGGAAATCCAAAAAATTTAAAAGATTAATGAAAGTAAATGTTGGTTCTTCGAAAAAATAAACAAGATCAATAAACCACTAGTAAAACTCACAAAAAAAAGGAGAGAGAAATCTAATACAACAGATTAGGATTGAAAAGGGGGGAGATCACCACAGATGATGCAGAGATTCGAGGGTAATCAGTAACTACTTTGAGAAACTCTATGCCAGGAAACATGAAAATCTGGAAGAAATGGATAAATTCTTGGACTCATAATCTTCCACGGTTAAACCAGGATGTCATTGCATATCAAACAAATACTTCACTACTGAAGAAATTAAAACAGTCATCAAGAGTCTTCCCCCCAAATATATCCCAGGCCAGATGGATTTACTAATGAATTCTTTCAAACCTTTCAAGAGGAACTTCTATCAATCCTCTTTAGGCTCTTTCATAAAATTGAAGAATCAGGAACATTTCCAAATAGTTTCTACAAAGATAACATCACCTTGATACCAAAAACAGATAGAGATGCTGCAACAAAAGAAAACTACAGACCAATATCCCTAATGAACAAGAGATGCAAAGATCCTCAACAAAATTCTGGCAAACAGGATCCAATGCCTCATCAAGAAGGTCATTCACCATGATCAAGCAGGTTTCATCCCAGGATTGCAAGGATGGTTTATCATCCATAAATCAATCAACACAATACACTATATCAACATAAAGAAAAATAAAAACTATATGATCATATCAATAGATTCATAGAAAACATTTGATAAGGTCCAACACCCATTCTTTATAAAAACTCTCATCAAGATGGGAATAAAAGGAACTTTTCTCAATATAGTAAAGGCAATCTACCACAAGCCAATGACAAATATTAGTCTTAATGGAGATAAAATAAGCCTTTCCTCTAAAATCCAGTACAAGACAAGGATGCCCTCTCTCACCAATTCTATTCAACATAGTTCTGGAAGTTCTTGCCATAGCAATTAGGCAAGAAAAAGATATCAAGAGCATCTAGATAGGAAAGAAAGAAGTCAAGCTCTCACTGCAGATGACGTGATACTATATATTTAGAAAACCCTAATGACTCTACCAAAAAACTTTTAGAAACAATACATTGATATAGCAACATGCAAAAATCAATGGCCTTGTTATACACCAATAATGATAGAGAAAAATAGATATAAAAAAACAGTCCCATTTACATTAGTGCCACACTTACTCAAAAATCTTGGAGTCAATTTAACTAAAGATGTGAAGAACTTACACAAAGAAAAGTACAAAACCCTGCCATCAAGAAATAAAAGAGGATATGCAGAAATGGAGGCATATACCTTGCTCAAGGATTGGGAGGATTAACATCATTAAAATGGCAATACTCCACAAGGCATTGTACAGATTTAGTGCAACCCCTCTAAGGATACCCATAACATTCTTCAAAGATATGGATCAAACACTCTTGAAATTTATCTAAAACAATAAACACCCAAGAATAGCTAGAGCAACCCTTGGGAAAAGGAATATCAGAGGCATCACTTTTTTCAATTTTAAATTGTATTATAAAACAGTAGTCATTAAAACAGCATGGTATTTTAGTAAAGACACTGTCAGATCAGTGGAATAGACGGAAGTATTCAGAGAATGATCCCCAATCAACTAACCTTTTACAAAGGAACAAGAAATGTTATGTAAAGCAAGGAAAGTCTCTTCAACATATGGTCTTGGCACAATTGGTTAGCCACTTGCAAAAAAAAAAAAAAGAATTCAGAACACCAGATAACACCAAGCACCAAGGTCAAATGCAAATGAATTAAATACTTTTATATCAGACCTGAAACCATAAGGTATATAGAACAACACAGAGGTAAAACACTCCAGGACATTGAAACCAAAGGCATCTTTAAGGAAGAAGCAGTACTCTCCAAACAAGTTGAAGCACACATATACAAATAGGACTATATTAAGCTGAGAAGCTTCTGCACCTCAAAGGAAATAATGCCCAGAAAACATAAGCCACCCACAGGCTGGGAGAAGCTATTCATCCAATACCCATAAGATAAGGGGATAATATCTAAGATATACAAGTTACTGACAGAACTTAACAAGAAAAAAAATCTAACCTCATCAAAAAAAAAAAATGGGGAGAAACAGGGCATTTGGATCTGCCAGCACCATGCACAAAACACAGTGATAGGGTCAAGCAAACCATCCCAAGATGATTTCCTCTGAATGTTTGGCATCAGGTTTGAATGAGACTGTGTTACAAACAAGTGCTCAAAATCATAGATTCCCATGTACCCATGAACCATCACACCTTATCACTTCTCTCTGACTGTTACAACTGCCTAGTGGCAAATCAAAGAAGGATCCAACTCAAAGAAGTTTGTCGAGCAACCTGAGCTTTTAGATATCAAGTGACCCAGGATGCTTGGGCATAAATGCCAAGAAGATCTGAGTGGCAACTAGGATTACAGGTGCCTGACAGCCTTCATTTTGCCCTTCTATGGTTACACAAGCTTGCAGTGTCTTGGCTACCAGGGTGAGTAACCAAGAAACTGGGATAACAATCATAAAATATGTTCTCAGGGGTTGAATAGAGAGGCCCTCTGTAAATTGGAGGCCTAGTTGTGCTTCCTAACCCTATGTGTACTTTAGGACACCTGCCTGCAATAACTTATAAACAGAAGAAATGGGGTCACTTTGACAAGGTGTAATAAATATCACTCGGCCTAAAAAAATAATGGGGAGAAGAAATGAACAGACTCTTTTTTCCAAGAAGAAATACAAATGGCCAAAAGTCACATGAAAAAAAAAATGCTCCACAGCACTAATCATCAGGAATGCAAATCAAGACAGCAATGAAGTACCATCTCACACCACAGAGACTGGCACAAATCACAAATAACAAGAACAACCAGTGCTGACAGGGATGTGGGGAGAAAAAAACTCTCATTCATTGCTGGCAGGAATGCCGTATAGCCCAGCCCTTATGAAAAACAATATGGAGATTTATCAAAAAACTTGAAATTGAGTTCCCATTTTACCCAGCTATAATACTCCTAGGGATATACCCTAGGAACACAAAAATACAATACAAAAATCTCTTCCTCACACCTATATTCATCACAGCACTATTTACAATAGCCAGTCTTTGGAAACAACCTAGATGCCCTTCAACATATGAATGGCTAAAGAAACTGTGGTACATATATCAATGGAATATTATGCAGCCATCAGGAGAGAAGAAGTCATGAAATTTTCTTATACATGGATGTACATGGACTCTTATGCTGAGTGAAATTAGTCAGAGAGAAAGAGACACACAAAATATTCTCATTCATCTATGGGTTTTAAGAAAAATTAAAGATATTGAAATAATTTTCAGAGATGAGGATCAGAAGGACCAGCTCAAGATATGAAGCTCACCACAGAGTGGTGAGTGGTTAAAGAAATAACTATGCTGAGAACTATCATAACATTGTCAGTGAAAAAGGGATGTAAAAAGTCTGTCTTGAATCAGATGGGGGCACTTGTGATGGGAAGGTTTCACAGTGAAAGGGGGTATTTTTGTTATGACTGAAACTCAACTACAATTATGATTGTAATTACAGTGTTTAAATAAAGAAATTATTTAAAAAAAGAAATTTATTTCCTTTTTGGCTTAAGTTATGCAGATTTTAAGTGTTTCTTATCACAGAAATTTTATGACTTTAAGAATGTAAAATATTCACTAAAGTTTTATATCTTACATAAAAAGGAAAAATTAATTTAAAATAATAAAGTTTTAAAATAATGTAAAGGGGCCGAGAGATAGCACAGAGTTAGGGCCTTTGCCTTGCACGTAGCCAACCCAGGATGGACCCTGGTTTAATTCTCGGCATCCAGTATGGTCCCCCAAGCCTGCCAGGAACAACTTCTGAGCACAAAGCCAGGAGTAAACTGAGCATCGCTGCCTCTGGCCCAACCCCCCCACACACACACACATACACTCACACAACCTATAACAATCAACATTGTTACTGAAAAAAAGACAAGACTTTCAGACCAATAGAAAAGAATCAAAACCCAGAGATATATCCTTAGTATATAGTCCACAAATTTTGCAAATGATCTAGAAGTTGGAGTAAGGAAAGAATCTTTAACAAATGGTGATGGGGAAACTGGTCAGTTACACTTTAAAAAATTACTGAAAGATGATTCAGTATATTCAGTCTGTTTGGCCAGATAAATGCAGTACTCAGACACTTTATGGCTTTCACTTCAGGACTATGCTACTTAATCAATGCAAAAGACTGAAGACTCAGAATGAAAGAAAAAGAGATGAAGCAAACTGATAACATAATAAAACTCATGAGCAAAACATTCATGTACTTCATGAGGACAATGGTTTAGATATATGCTCTAAGCAGATGTAAGTAGACTTTTAAAACAACAAGAAATACCTCAGATTGGTAGGAAGAAACACCAAACACAGTCTCTGGGATATCAACTCATGACTAGAATTCAGATTTTTAAAGAATGATTACAACTTAGATTGAAAAAGTTAAACCTGCCTGCCGTGCCTTTGTTCACTCTGAGGACTTCAGGGGAAACTCCTATCTCTGTCTGCCTGAAACTGTGCTTCTGAATCCCCGAACGTTTCCTCAGAGGCCTAAGGAGCGCACCCCCAAAAAACTGCATTTTTGAAGCTGGTGAGTGCCTACATTCTGGGGCTGCAGGATCGCTCTGCCCTGCTGTGCCTTTGTTCACTCTGAGGACTTCAGGGGAAACTCCTATCTCTGTCTGCCTGAAACTGTGCTTCTGAATCCCCGAAGGTTTCCTCAGAGGCCTAAGGAGCGCACCCCCAAAAAACTGCATTTTGAAGCTGGTGAGTGCCTACATTCTAGGGCTGCGGGATCGCTCTGCCCTGCAGTGCCTTTGTTCACTCTGAGGACTGTCAACTAGAGGCAGCAGAAGAGCATGGCTGCTTCGCTTCGTGGCCATGCACTCTTTCTAATTAATGAACCCCACTACAACATGCAGGAAAAACCACACTACAAGCGTGACAATGGGGAAACCTTGCAGGCAAACACCATCCATAGAGAATGAAGATGAAAGCTCGGTTGACCTAATAAATTCCAACTGCCTGATTAACCTTTCAGATAAGGAGTTTAGAATAGAAATATGGAATATGTTCATAGAACTCAAAAAGAGCATAGATCGATCTGAAGAGAATACAAATACAGAAATCAGAAAACTCCAAACTGAAAAAACAGATCTGAAAAATATGGTTGCTCAACTAAAAACCACAATGGAAAGCATCGCCAACAGGATATCAGCAGCTGAGGAGAGCATCAGAGCACTGGAAGATGTGATGCAGAAAAACTCAACACAACAGAAGAAATTGGAAAAGAACCTTAAGACAAATGAACAGGCAATGGAAAAAGTACTCAAGGAATGCAAACAGATGAAAATAGAAGTCTTTGATAAACTCAACAGAAACAACATAAGAATCATTGGAGTCCCAGAAACCCAGGAAGGAGATTTCCAAGAAGAATCAACTGGCAAAGACATCATCAAAGAGATACTCCCAGAGTTAAAGACTACATGCAATCAAATTCTGCATGCCCGAAGAATAAAAGCAAAAAGAGACCCAAAGAAAATCACCCCAAGACATATCCTCGTTACAATGACAAATCCCATAGATAGGGATAGAATACTGAAAGCAGCAAGATCAAAAAGGGAAATTACATTCAAAGGAACATCCCTAAAACTTACAGCAGATATGTCACAAAAAACTCTCAAGGCCAGAAGACAGTGGTGGGATATTGTGACAAGACTGAATGAAATGAATGCCTCACCAAGAATACTGCACCCAGCCCAACTCACGTTCAGGTTTGGAGGAAGAATACACAGTTTCATGGATAAACAACAGCTCAGAAACTTCACAGATGATAAACCAGCCTTAAAGGAAAAACTGACAGGTCTGCTCTAAGACAAGAGAGACCAACAAACACAGCAAACTTATCTACAAAGATGACATTAAATCCTATGACAATCATCTCCCTCAATGTCAATGGACTAAATTCACCAATTAAAAGACACAGAGTGGCAAAATGGGTCAAAAAGATGAATCCAACCTTCTGCTGCCTACAAGAAACACATCTGACTAGTCAGAACAAACATAGACTCAAAATCAAAGGCTGGAAGGAAATTATCCAAGCAAACAACACCCGCAAAAAAGCTGATGACACCAACTTTATACTCAGAAAAGTTGTAAGGGACAAAGATGGACACTATGTACTAATCAAGGGATATGTGCAACAGGAAGAAATCAGACTATTAAACATATATGCACCCAATGAGAGACCAGCAAATTATCTAATGCAATTACTGACAAATCTGAAAGAAGAAATCAATAATAACACAATCATTGTGGGAGACTTCAACACAGCCCTATCAACACTTTATAGGTCAACCAGACTGAAACCCAACAAAAACATACTAGCCCTGAAAAGAGTTATGGAAGAAAGAGGACTAGTAGATATATACAGGACACTCCATCCCAAAAAACCTGGATACACATTCTTTTCCAATGTACATGAGTCATTCTCCAGAATAGACTACATGCTGACACATAAAACATACCTCCATAAAATCAAGAGGATAGAAATCTTGCAGGCTACCTTTGCTGACCACAAGGCTCTGAAATTAGATGTGAACTACAAAGCCACACAGAAGAAAAACTTTAACAATTGAAAATTAAACACCCTGCTACTGAACAACCAGTAGGTCCGAGATGAAATAAAAAAGGAAATCAAAACTTTCCTGGAAACAAATGATAATGAAGACACAAACTGCCAGAATCTATGGGACACAGCAAAAGCGGTCCTGAGAGGAAAATTTATAGCTCTACAAGCACACATCAGGAAGGAAGAAGGAGCATACCTGAATAACTTAATGGCACAGCTTAAAAAATTAGAAAATGACCAACAAAAAGAACCAAAAGTTGGGAGACAGAAGGAAATAAAGCTGAAAGCAGAACTCAATGAAGTGGAAAACCAAAAAGCAATTCGAAAGATCAACAAAAGCAGAAGCTGGTTTTTTGAAAAAATAAACAAGATTGATAGACCATTGGCAAAACTCACAAAGAAAGAGAGAGAGAAATTTGAAAACCCATATTAGAAATGAAAAGGGGGAGATCACGACAGAAATTTCAGAGATCCAAAGGATAATCAGAGACTACTTTGAGAAACTTTATGCGACAAAACATGAGAACCTAGAGGAAATGGAAAAATTCTTGGACACTTATAACCTTCCACATTTAAGTAAGGAGGATGTAGCATATCTAAACACCCCCATCACTACTGAGGAAATTGAAACTGTAATCAAACATATGCCCAAAAAGAATAGCCCAGGTCCAAATGGTTTTCCAAATGAATTTTTTCAAATCTTTCAAGAGGAGCTACTACCAATACTAGCCATGCTCTTCCACAAAATTGAAAAAACGGGAACACTCCCAAACAGCTTTTATGAAGCCAACATCACCTTGATACCAAAACCAGACAGAGACACTGCCAAAAAAGAAAATTACAGACCAATTTCCCTGATGAATGCTGATGCAAATATCTTCAACAAAATCCTGGCAAATAGGATCCAATGCATCATCAAGAAGAACGTACACTACGACCAAGTAGGTTTCATCCCAGAAATGCAAGGATGGTTTAACATCCATAAATCTATTAACATCATACACAACATCAACATCAAGAAAAATAAAAATCACATGATCATATCAATAGATGCAGAGAAAGCATTTGATAAGGTCCAACACCCATTCTTGATCAAAACTCTCAGCAAGATGGGAATGGAAGGAACCTTTCTCAATCTAGTTGAAGCCATCTACCACAAGCCAATGGCAAATATTATCCTCAATGGAGAAAAACTAAAAGCCTTTCCTCTAAATTCTGGTACAAGACAAGGCTGTCCACTCTCACCACTCCTCTTCAACATAGTACTGGAAGTTCTTGCTATAGCGATCAGGCAAGAAAAAGATATCAAGGGAATCCAGATAGGAAAGGAAGAAGTCAAGCTCTCATTGTTTGCAGATGACATAATACTCTACTTAGAAAACCCTAAAGACTGTACCAAAAAGCTTCTAGAAACAATAGAATCATATAGCAAGGTGGCAGGCTACAAATCAACACACAGAAATCAATGGCCTTTTTATACACCAATAATGATAGGGAAGAGATGGAAGTCAGGAAGGCAATCCCATTCACAATAGTGCCACACAAAATCAAATATCTTGGAGTCGACTTGACCAAAGACGTGAAGGACCTATACAAAGAAAACTATAAAGCCCTGCTCCAAGAAATAAGAGAGGACACACGGAAATGGAAACACTTGCCCTGCTCATGGTTTGGCAGGATTAACATCATTAAAATGGCAATACTCCCCAAAGCATTATACAGATTTAATGTGATCCCCTTAAAAATACCTATGACATTCTTCAAAGAAGTGGATCAAACACTTATGAAGTTCATCTAGAACAATAAACACCGTCGAATAGCTAAAGCACTCCTAGGGAAAAGGAAAATGGGAGGCATTACTTTCCCCAACTTTAAACTGTACTACAAAGCAATAGTTATCAAAACAGCATGGTATTGGAATAAAGACAGACCCTCAGATCAGTGGAATAGGCTTGAGTTCTCAGAGAACATTCCCCAGACATACAATTACCTAATTTTTGACAAAGGAGCAAGAAATCCTAAGTGGAGCAGGGAAAATCTCTTCAACAAGTGGTGCTGGCAGAACTGGTTAGCCAATTGCAAAAAAGCGAACATAGACCCCCAGTTAACATCATGTACGAAGGTAAAATCCAAATGGATTAAAGACCTTGATATCAGACCAGATACCATAAGGTATATAGAACAACACATCGGTAAAACACTCCATGACATTGAGACTAAAGGCATTTTCGAGGAGGAAACTGCACTTTCCAAACAACTGGAAGCAGAGATTAACAGATGGAAATACATTAAACTGAGAAGCTTATGTACCTCAAAAGAAATAGTGCCCAGGATACAAGAGTCACCCACTGAGTGGGAGAAACTATTCACCAACACCCTTCAGATATCTATGAACATCCTCCATATTTCTTCTTCAAATTCCTATCTAAGAGGCTAAATAAGTGGTTGGCACCTTTTGAGTCATCAGAGATGCCATCTTTATTCTCTAAGAAATGTGTTGGCCTGCATTGTTCCCTCATTATCATGCTTGTAGTGTAGTGTTTTGTATGTGTTGTGCTGGAGGTCATTGACTAGAAGATGTGTGCTGCCAGTAGAGAAGTGCAGTTGCCTCACTCCTCTGGCTCCACATTTCATGAGTGGAGACGGCTCACCTCTTTTGTTGTGCCCTCATGAAATGTTCTGGGTGGGTTGGTTGACAGCCCAGCACACAGCAGAGTAGATGCAGTTCAAAACATATGGAATCTTTTTTTTCTTCCTCTAGTGCTAGAATCACTGTCCAATAAAAAGTTGTAATTTAAGTCATAGACTTAGTGTATTAAATATGCCAATGATTACTTGAAGTTACTCAATTATGTCAGGTATACTTAAAGTCTGTATCATTACAAACATGCTTGCAATTCTAGTGCTTAAATAAAGATATTAATTAAAAAATAAAAATAAAGTGTATCAATTGGACAAAAATTTCCCAAAACTCTAAGGAAAAACTAAGCATGATTTTGAGCTAGAGCTGTAGTCTAGTTATTTAGGTCCTTACCTTACGTGTGACCAACCTCATTATGATGCCAGGCACCACCAGCTGTAATTCCTGAGCACAGTCAAGTAATCTGTCAGCACTGCTGGCTGTGGCCTAAAATCAAAAGAAGTTAATCACAGAGAAGCTTAATCTGAAAACTGTAGCAAATATACATTGCACATTATACATGCATACATATATACATACATGAATACATATATAGACATTTGTCTTTAAAATATGTATGGGTCTGACTTTTTTCACATTAATTACATCAAATCTAATACATAGAAAACTCACAAAGTGATCCCATCATACAATAAAAGAAACTACTAATTTAGATTAAAAGGAATAGATACTCTCAAATTACAGGAAAATAAAAGCTTAAATGAAGACACCTGAGAAAGCTATTCAGCTTTAAACACAGTCTTTTTTTAATGAACAGGTGAAGATGTTTTTATCCAGAAACTCAAGAGAATAGAGCGTCAGGTCACGAACAAGAATATTGTTACAGAGAAGATAGGAATGTACAGTGATTTCTTGTATCCAACAACTCCGAGGGAGAATTATGTTGCCCATATTATTATTTTTCTATCAAGTATAGCAAACAATAATTTTACAATATGGACTTCTTGCCATTTCTTACAATTATATGTTTTATGAAGTAATTTCTTGTTTAAAAATAAATATAAATTACTCTGGTATAATACTCTGGTATATTCTATACTCTGTACAGTACTCTGGTACAATAACTTTTACAGACTACAAACAAATATGAGAAAAAAAGAAGAAAACAATAGAGCACAATTATCTGTATGGAAGTTCACAAGCAGATATATCAATTAAATGACAGTAATTTATATGTCTGTGTCCATCTGATCCTTAGTTATGTATACAATAAGATGCAATTGGAAGTGGAATTCATATCAAATCTTAGTCTTATTGGGAATAATTAGGAATATTTTCCATATACTTGCCTTTTCAGATATACCTATATAAAAGTCAATTATGCGGGCATGTTTACACACACAGAAATAAAGACATTTTATTTGGGGAAGTGTTCAGGGCTTATTCCGGGTTCTTTGCTCTGATAACTTTCCTGGTGCTACTAAGGGGACCATATGGGATGCAAGAGATCAGACATAGGCCAAGTGTTTGTAAGAAAGTGCCCTATAGAGATTGGAATACACAAATCTCGTAGTGCAATGGGGCCTTACACCCTGAACATTGATATAATGACCTGGCACAGGCCTCAGAAGAATGGACATCCTCCACTCACCCCTGAACCAGAGAAGCTATCTACGAAACATCCAAGGTTTTTTTTTATAACAATACCTGGAAGCAACCCTCTACTAGGGAAGACCCTACCACAGCTCTGACATCGACCTGCTCAAAAGAGACTTCCCTTAACACTAAGTAGACTTGACAACAACAACAACCTGCTTACAGGACAGGGTTCTCTGCATTGCCCTTTAATTGTGAGGTGAAACGAGAGGATGCTCTGCACCATCCTGACTGCAATATAGGATATGCAAATTCCAGGATCTTAATACAGAAACATGATACCAACAACAGAGACTGTGTGAAAAATAAAAGTGTATTGGCACTACAGACAATGACCTGGATTGGACAAACTAGTTTGCCTGGAACCTAGAGTTGGTCTTATGCCAGGAAACTTCAGGGGTCGGGTCTCCTTGTATTTAGGCCAAGGCTTTTCCTTTCCATGTCCCTCATATTTTGGTGGGCCTATGCAAACAATAATTGCCACTCTAACACCATTTTACTGTGCTCCTTTGACTCTAATCCTTAAGAAAAACAACCCACTTAAACTTTTGAGGTTAACGTAAACTAATATGCATGTGCATGGAAATGTAAAAAAGTACTTTGCCTTCAATGTTTAAGGAGTTACATGAGTTTTATGGCTTTAGATTGCTTTGTGTGCTGCTAAGAATATTATGTACTACAATCTGGGGACTTGAAGAACAAAGTAAATTATACATGGGTTCTGTTTTATTTTTCTTAATGTTCTTTGGCTGAAAGTTCAAAATTCAAAGTATCAGCAATGGTACTACTGAGAATTCTGTTTATGGGTGATTGTCCTTCCACTGTAACTTTACCTTGTCCTCTTTCTTTGCATCTTTGTTCTCATAATTAAAAATAAAAAATTAATTAAAAAATAAAACAAATATAACTTGTTTAGAAAAAAAAGAAAGTGCTCTATCAGAGCTGGAGCAGTGGCACAAGCAGTAGAGCATTTGCTTTGCATGTGCTAACCTAGAACGAACCACCATTTGAACCCCCGATGTCCCATATTGTCTCCCAAGGCGGGAGCGTTTTCTGAGTACAGGAGCCGGGAGTGACCATGAGCGTTACTTGGTGTGGTGCAAAAAGAAAAAGAAAGAGAAAGAGAAAGTAAGGAAGGAAGGGATAAAGGAAGGAAGGAAGGGATAAAGGAAGGAAGGAAGAGAGGGAGGAAGAAAGGAAAGGAAGAGGAAAAGGAAGGAAGAGGAAAAGGAAGGAAGGAGAAGGAAGGAGGAAGGAAGAAAGGAGAAAGGAAGGAGGAAGGAAGGAGAAAAAAAGGAAGGGAGGAAGGAGAAGGAAGGAAGGAAGGAGAAAGGAAGGAGGAAGAAAGACGGGAGGAAGGGAGAAGGAAGGGAGGAAGGGAGAAGGAAGGGAGGAAGGGAGAAGGAAGGGAGGAAGGGAGAAGGAAGGGAGGAAGGGAGAAAGGGAGAAGGAAGGGAGAAGGAAGGGAGAAAGAAGGGAGGAAGGGAGAAGGAAGGGAGGAAAGGAGAAGGAAGGAAGGAAGGGAGAAGGAAGGAAGGAAGGGAAAAGGAAGGAAGGAAGGGAAAAGAGGAATAAAGTGAAAAGAAAGGAAAGAAGGAAAAAGGACGGAAAGAAAGGAAAGTGGAAAGAAAAAGAAAAGATAAAAAGATAAAAAAGTGCTCTTACTGTACTATTTCTTCAGCACCAATCATGATGTTTCAAAGGCTACTATGTCTACTATTTCTTCCTATTTACATACTGCCAATGTATTTATAACAATTCTCAGCTCTTGAAAAACCCACATTGAACTAGTCTCTGGCTTTGTTGGCATTCCTGGCTGACAGGCAATGCCAACAGTACAAATCAAGGGATTATTAGGTTGATTATGTATCCTCAGCTTTTGTTTCTTTGTTTTCCTTTGTTGTTTATCTTTTGACAGAGATCTAAGAGAAGTTAAGGGAACCCACAAAAGGAGGAGGGGAAAATTTGCATTACTTGTACTTTCTATTGCATAAGACAGGAGAGAATATAAGAATTTGATTTTGGCAGAAGTAAATCAACAACGAAAAATTAACTCACCATAATGCCAAGATATCATCTCTTGAAACATGTCACTAAACTACCTCAAAAACTTCTATAATGCCTGGGGAGTTCCTAATACAGCTTTTGAGCCAATCTGTGCCAGTTTGATACGACATCCTGATAACGAGGAAACAGCAACAACTTGATCTAAGAGCAGATTGCCTTACCTCATCACTTAATGGTGAAATGATGAAATCAGAAGACACTCCATCCTTTGATCTGTGCAAAAAACTAAGATCACTAATTACAGAAGACTGTGATGACCACTACTGAGCAGAACTTTTCCTGGAACCAATAAGTAAGACCCTACCCTAGGTTTTAGCCTAGGATTTGTACAAAAACCAAGATCTCTAATTTCAGATTCTAACTTTGACAACCGTGACTGAGCAGAACTTCTGGAAACAAGGAAAAACTCTATCCTAGATTTTATCTTAGGATCTGTGCAGATACCTATTTCTTTATTTTTTTTCTTAATCTAGTGTATAGTTTAGGTAAATCAACTTCAGTTGATTAGGAAGTACCTTTTCAACATTATTATTATCCATTTTTTTAAATTCTTTCTTCTCTAGGTTAGGAAATGTAAATTGAATTATTAAAATAAAGTACCTCTTCATTATAGTCATGAGTAGATAATAGGAGTAACTTTTTTACAATTATTAGATGCATGTGCTTAATGTTTTAAACGTGATTAAATGAGAAATAATCAACAGGATTACCTTTATTATACTTTTTATGGTTTGTGAAATTTACAAAGCTTGAATTTTTTAAGTTTATTTTTAAGAATCAATGACTTCTTGTATGTTTTGTGGCTTTATACTGATTGAACCAGTGAATTATTTCTCACTTACATTAGGCATTCTGGGAATAATTTTCCTTCTGTATGCTGCATATAAATACATCAATCAAGAATGCATCCATAAAAAGTCCAACTCCACTGTATTTTACATCCTTTCCATTTTATTAAGAATTCGTCTAGGGGCCAGAGTGGTAACACAATAGTAGGTTGTTTGCCTTGCACACGGCTAACCCATGACAGATGCAAGTTCTATCCTTCGCATCCCCTATAGTCAGTCCCACAAGCCAGTAGCAATTTCTGAGCACAGAGTTAGGAGTAACCCTGAGCTCAGCTGGGTGTGCCCTCCTCCCCAATAAAAATAATTAGTCTTGAGGAAATAGCATTTTGGATTCAGATTCACCTCTTTGGTTTCCAAGTAAAACTTCTCTCCATATGTACTGCTGAATCTCTAGGACCACATTAGCTACAATGAAATGCATGTTTCCAGAACAATGGGATTATGTTTTGCTGTAATTTTTACATCATATTTAGAAAGATGTTGCTTTCTAAATATGCAATGACATAAAGGCTAAATACCTACTGTCATGACAAGTTACTTTTAAAAATTTAGTTTTATTTTATTTAGTGATTATCTAAATTTTAAACACAGATATCTACTCTTTAACTGAACTCAGTGAATCTGAAATTTTTTAGCATAAAATATACTATTAATTTATAAGAAAATATGATCTTTTTTTTTTTTTTTGGACCATACCCAGTGACGCTCAGGGGTTACTCCTGGCTATATGCTCAGAAATCACTCCTGGCTTGGGGGACCATTTGGGATGAGGGAGGATTGAACTGTGGTCTTTCCTAGGTTAGCACGTGCAAGGCAAATGCCCTACCACTTGCACCACCACAAGTGCGATCTTGAAAAAATTTATTTTGCTCTATACTTTTTACTTTTTGTTTTGTCATACTTTCAAAAAGTACATATAACAACTGTTTGTAAATAGTGACTATATAAAATAATTATATTGTCTTCATTATTATATTTGCTATTTTATTGATGAATTTATAGTAAATCATATGATATTATAGATACAAAATAAATTTAAAAGTCTGCAGAAAATACTGTGGTTTCCTTACATGTTGTTGCAAACATCCTGTGTATCTATTATACCCTAGAACTATAACTTCGATGTTCTAAATTACTGAAAGGAAAACTGCATTTATGTTTTTAGACTTCCTAAATAGTTAGCTATGAAATTATATCAAGAACGATTTATACAATAAAGCGTAATTTTTAAATTTGTTTGTTTTAGCAACAACTTGCTTTCAGGGCAGTTTTCCCTGCCTTGCCATCTAATGGTGAGATGAAATTAGGAGATAGTTCAATTTCCCTTGTGTTGACCCCTGAGCACCACACCAAGAGTAGTCCCTGATCACTGCTAGATGTGACCCAATACTTACATAAATATTTTTTGTTTTTTTGGGGGTCACACTTGGCAGTGCTCAGGGGTTACTCCTGGCTCCATGTTCAGAAATCGCTCCTGGCAAGCTCAAGGGACCATATGGGATGCTGGGATTCGAACCACCATCCTTCTGCATGCAAGGCAAATGCCATACCTCCATGCTAACTCTCCAGCCTCATCACATAATTTTTTTTATCCTTTTCCCCTTTTTTAGGGAAGTAAGTATAACCAGTCAAATACTGAGTTTAAATATTTTTCTTAAGTATTATTCAACCTGAGGTAGACAATCAAGCAGCGTACCTATTAACAATAAATTTTAAAAAGCCATAAAAACCAATAAATATTTGGAGAGAGAGGACATAAAGTGAAAAAAATCCTTGTTTCTGGTTCAGCCAGACTAAGAGGAAGGTCAGAGGTATATATAATATTACCCCTTCCCTAATTAACAAATTAACAAACTTAGGTCTAGACCTAAGTACCTTTATATCACAACTCCCTAACTCCACAATTCAACAAGTTAAGGCAGCCATAGAATGGATCCCTCTAAAATCAGATATCCAAAGCAACTGGAATGTTCCATTTTGGTGATGCCTGAAGTTTTCTTTGGGTTCATCATTTTTATTTTATGATACTTTTCCCTGAAAAATCTTATATTATTTTTGGGGTTAGGGGAATATATCCAGTTGTGCTTAGAGCTTAATCCTGACTCTGTTCAGGGATCACTCCTGTTTGGCCTAATGGACCATATAAGGTACCAGCAATCAAACCCAGGTTGGCCTTGTGCAAGGTAACCTGCTATGCTATCACTCCAGTTCCCAAATCTCTAATTTCTTGAAACTATATATTTTCTCTCTTAATTAAAATAATTTTTATTGAAAGAACTAAGATCTACAATGTTTTTATAGTTGATATTTAGGCATATAATATTTCAACACCAGTGTCAAATTCCTATCACTTGTATTTCTTTTTTTTGGGGGGGGGGCACACCTTTGATGCTCAGGGGTTACTCCAGGCTAAGCACTCAGAAATTGCCCCTGGCTAGGGGGAACCATATGGGACGCCGGGGGATTGAACCGCAGTCCTTCCTTCGCTAGTGCTTGCAAGGCAGACACCTTACCTCTAGCACCACCTCGCCGGCCCCACTTGTATTTCTATACTGTCATCCTCCTTCAACCCTTTATACACTCACACTCCCTGCCTGCCACACTGACAGGTCCATTGCAAAGTTTGGTGACAACAGCTTAGAGCTTATGATTTTGGTATTGTTGAACCTGTTCTTTGTATTTTTAGCTATACTACAGTCCCAGATCACCAATATAATGGAAACCACAATTCCTTCATTGCTTCCCTCTCTGATCTACCTTACTGCCTTGAAATCTCTCCTCTATCCTTCTCCCTAAAGCTCTGAGATCATTTCTTAATATGTTTTATGCTCTAGAGTTGGTCTTCTTTTTTTTTTTTTTTTTTTTTTTTCTTTTGGGTCACACCCGGCAGTACTCAGGGGTTACTCCTGGCTGTCTGCTCAGAAATAGCCCCTGGCAGGCACGGGGGACCATATGGGACACCGGGATTCGAACCAACCACTTTTGGTCCTGGATCGGCAGCTTGCAAGGCAAACACCGCTGTGCTATCTCTCCGGGCCCTAGAGTTGGTCTTCTTAAATCATATTTATTATGAAAAATAAAGAATGTTTACAGAAAGCATTATGATTGGGACCACTTCTCCTTTTCTTGGAAAAAGTATTGCTTTGCTTCAGCCTGAAAATCATGGCTTATTAATACTTCCCAGGCCATCCAGATTAAAGGTACTATATGAATTTTAGAAGCTAATTTTTGAGACTTTGAGGACCATAGTATTCATTGCGTGTAAGAGATTTTTGTAGACTTTTGCAGACTAAACCAGATAGTCAACTGACCACTTTCTGGGAGTAGAAGAAGACAGAATGCTGTAATTATGAATAACTACTTCCAGCTCTGTGGCTAACCTTTTTACTTCCCTCATTTTAAGGGTAACAGTCCGATGCCTGGTTTCCTTTTTTGTAAGTTTTTTTTTTTTTAATAAAATCACCATGAGATACAGAGTTAAAAAGTTGTTGATAGTTGAGTTTCCTTATACAAAGTTCCCACACCTGTCTTTCACATGTATTCATTTCCCTACCACCAAAAGTAACAGGGTTGAAATAATGAATTTATAGATTTAGAAATTCTAAATCATTGATGCTTCTCCACAGAAATTTAAAGGACAATAGCCAATTTATCATAAATCACATAAAATAGATGCTAAGTTATTTAGCAAAGATAATTGCATACAAAGGGGCCAGAGAGGAGATAGTACAGCATGTAAGTCACTTGTGTTGCAGACTACACATGCCTGGTACCCTATTTGGTAACCCAAGTCCTCCCAGAAGTGATCCCTATGCCAGAGTTAGGAGTAAACCCTGAGAACTAATATGAAGCCCCTCTCCTGAAAAAAATAAAAAAAGACCCAAACTAAAACCACAGACAATAAAACATGGCATACAGAGATAAGCAAGATTCAGAACCTTTAATAGTCCTATTCTAGTGGGTGGTCCCACTGCATGCAGTGCTGGCTCCTTTTGTGTGCTCCAGACCACTGAGATGTCTCTCATTTTTAAAATGTTCCCCCATTTAAAAAAACGTTTCTAGACAGTGCATGAGAAGAGTGATAATTATCAATACTGTGTTCAGTTTAGGTATTATTCATTTTAATTTTTTAAGAGAGTTGTTTACTTGGAAAAGTATTTGAAGATACTGTGTGGATCAGGGTTTAAAGAAAGAAACTTTGCAGATCTTTCTCTTGTAGTCTACATCATCTAACGTCCACGGCTTCCCCAAATTCATCTCTTCAACTGACAGACAGAAATATGGTATTTCTAAGTTACCAGAAGAATTTTGCCTACTTATATTTATTTTATATAGACAGTTAATATTCTCTTTATTTGGTAGTAGGGGAGGGGTGAACCATATTCAGTGGCATTCAGGGGTTATTTCTATTACTTTACTCAGTGAGAGATTGATGGTGGTGCACAGGGGGCCAGATGTGGTCCCAGAGATTGAACCAGAACAGCATACAAGACAAATAACTTAATACCTGTACTATCTCTTGAACCTCTATATTATGTTTAAAGATGCAGATCTGGTGAGAGAATTGGTTTAGACAAAAATTTCATGATAATCTTTCTATTATTTCATTTCTTTTTGTTATTAACACTATCAGTACTGTGTTCAGGAAAATAGATATGCTCCTAGATAGTGAATACCATAAACAAGTAAAAAAACAAACCCTTAGTTCCACAAATAGAACTGAAATTACCAAAGGATGGAAGGGGCAGTGAGAAGTGATTTAAAACAGCCAAACAAGGGGTGTTGGCCCTTTTAGCCTCAGCTAAAAAATATGTTAACACTTAACACTATATACTAAACAATCATTTTTAACTATGGACATAGAAAAAGACTAACACAAAAATTATATACAAACCTATCCTTAATTCTAATCTTAACCATAACACTGACCATGATACTAGTTTATGCAAAATTCAATAATTAGCCTAAATTTTATGATCGCCTACACTTTACTTTCATTTTTGGTTTCTATTCAGGTCACAATCAGCTATGCTTAGCACTTACTTCTGATTTAAACTCTGGAGTTTATATTAAGGGAATAGAATTGGTACCAGGAAAAATACACATATTCTCAAAAGTTGTGAATGTGTTGCTGAAATTCAGAACTGAGAACTCAGTTTCTTGTGAGACATGACATGCCATCTTTAAATTAAGCAATGATGGATAACAGTATTAAAAAAGGTTCTGCAAGGGTTAGAGTGACAGTTATGAAAGAATAACAAAAAAAAGTCAGAATTTAAGATTGTATTTTATTTTCCTCACATGAATGAGTAAAAACAAAAAATAAAAGATGAAATTTAATAGAGGAGATAAAGCGATAAAAATATAGGATGGGGGCCGGAGAGATAGCATGGAGGTAGGGCATTTGCCTTGCATGCAGAAGGACTGTAGTTCAACATCCCATATGGTACCCTGAGCCTGCCATGAGCGATTTCTGAGCATAGAGCTAGGAGTAACCCCTGAACGCCACCAAATGTAACTCAAAAACCCACCAACAAACAAAAATATGATAGGATGGGTGTGAAAGTTGAGAAAAGGAATATATTAATGAATAATAAAAAAAGCTATGCCCACATAGTCTGCAACATCGAGAGTGGAAAATTGTTTCTATACATTAAAAGATATGCGATATCAATTAGAAATAGTTTTTATACACTAATAATAATAATCTAATAATAATGCAATATTAATCTAATATCATGCTTTACTAGAATATATGCTACCCAGTTCTGAGCAGTTAAATTTTCTTTAACCTTAATGTGTTCAGTGTTCACATTGAAAAGGGTTTTTCCTCCAACGTGTTCAGGACATTAAAAATATAATTTATTAATATTAATCATTTAAATATTAACATATTAATTTTAATTTTAATATTAAAAGTCAAATTTTTATTAATAAGATTAATTTAATACTTATTAAAATATTATATTAAAATTTTCCAACACGTTTTCATGTTTCTTACCTAAATTAACATTTTCTAAAAATTAACAGAGTTCGATGGCCGTTAACACTTCAATATCAGTGTTTGAAAGTCCTAATTCCTGGTTGCTGTTTAAAAAATAAAAAAATGTCCTTTTTCCAATTAACAAACATGACTCTCAAATCTATTTTGATTCTTCTATTTTTTTTTTTTTCCTCCTTTGGTCCAAAAAAAAAAAAAGTCAAGCAAAACCCCAAATTCTCTTCGGCCCAGCAGGGAGCGCTGGTGTCCTTAAGTCGTTAGTACCAGACTGGCTAAAGCGAAGGGCCGTTAGATGCCGGTGGCGGAAAAGATTGTCCCTGCTGGAAACCTGTAGTTTTACGTCGCCGAGACACGGGCGAATGGTTGGGACTTGCCTTGCGCGCTTGCGCGATGCCCGCCCGCCGGAAGCGGAAGTAGGAAGTGGTGATGCCTGGAGGAGAAATGGCGGCTCTCGCTCCGCTGCCGCCGCTGCCCCCGCAGTTTAAGAACATCCAGCATCATCTGAGGACGGCCCAGGAGCATGACAAGCGGGACCCTGTGGTCGCCTATTACTGTGAGTGTCTCCGAGTCGTCGTCGCGCCCCTCGTGTTACCTTCTGTACCCTCCACACCCCCGAAGCACACACAAAACATCTCCGGCTTCTTGGCGCAGCCCTCACCTTTGACCTTTGGCCTCCGGTCTGACTTTTGACCTCAGGCCTGCGGGGCCAGCGCCTCTGGGTCCCGCCCTCTCCTCTTATGGCTTCCTGGCTGGCGCTGCTGGCTATGGGGTCCCTGAAAGAGACACAGCACCCAAGGCATCGGGGTGGGCCATCTTCTGTGCATCGAGATATCTTCAACTGTCTCTCTCCATGGCTCTTGATCTCTTTGGCTTTCCGCGTCTCCTGTCTCTTCCAGGGGATGCTACCTCTCGGGATGCTGCCTCGAATACACGGGTCCCCAAACGAGGTGTGAGCTTCCCTCCTCTCCTCCATTCCCACCAACAACTGCCAAGCAGTTGGACTGTGGACAAAGGGACGACAGATCCCTTTTAAGATGGATATAAGTGCGGTTAATTATGACTCAGAAACTCCCACTGGCTAAAGTGTGTGTGTGTGTGTGTGTGTGTGTGTGTGTGTGTGTGTGTGTGTGTGTGTGTGTGTGTGAGTGTGTGTGTGTGTGTGTGTGTGTGTGTGTGTGTGTGTGTGTGTGTGTGTGTTGGTTCATTCTGGTTATGTTGGATGGCCATTCTCTGCCTTTGCTTTTCAAATTTATCACCAGTTGATGGAAATGTTTAAGTAAGCTCAGGTGATAATGACTTTAGGTCCGTTTCTATTTTATTGCCCTACATTGCTGCAAGTAAAACAAGTGTTCCGAGCAACTTCTGCTCTTCAGAAAAGGAGTTTTCTATTTGAGAAGTTCTATATAAAATGTATCTTATATTTCCTGTCAATCCTCTATACAAAGTTAATTTAAGCCTTGCCCAATGTCGGTCAGTCCTGCCCAGCAGGTGTACCCCATTTATGTGGGAAGCCTTTTCCAACTTCCATTTTTCTGATTTTCTTGGAATGTCTGTTTATTTCTCTCATCATTTGGAAAGCTAACATGTTCTCTGTAGGCACGATTATGGCATGTTTTCCATTATACCTAAAACCTCCTCCAGCATGGACAATCATAGCCAACAAACATTTGTTTAATAGTTTGCTTGTATCAAGCCTTCCTTTCCATGTGACTGCTGTTCCTGCTTTCAAGGAGCTTGTGGTGAGGAGAGTAAACAATTAACTTATTATATAGAATATTGCAAAGAAAAACAAAGCAGGGAAAGAAAAGAACGAGTGTCAGGAGTAAGGGCTGACTTATATGGGGATTTCACTTTCAGAGTGATTGAGGAAACCCCAAAAAGACTTGAAGTAAATGAAAGGCAAACTTTGTGACACATGGGAGGAAGTATGCTCCAGGGGAGAATAACCTGTCTAAGTGTCTTGAGATAGGGGGCTTGCTTGAAAGGGGATGGGGTACCATTGTAATTGGAGCAAATAGAGTGACAAAGCATGGATATTATGGGCAGAGAAGCAATTTCTTATAATACTGGAATCTGAATCCTTGTTCCTGTTTAAAATGGATTCATCAGAGGCTGTTATAGATGCCTTTGTTATTTCCAAAGGACCCTTTATATCCTGTGTCTTTATCCCTTGCCTTTTGTTCTTTCTCTCCGAAATTGTCCTATTCTTTTATTCTCTTACAATGACATTCCCCAGAGTTTCAGGTCTACCTCACTGCACAATCTCATAATTATCTTGTAACCATTGTTAGCTTTATTTCAGATTCTTTTCAGCTTATTGCTATATAGTTTTCATGCCCATTATTTCACTGAAACTGCTCTCGGCAGAGTCCTGAGCAATGATGTCTGTTACTAAGTCCAGGTGGCAGTTCAGAAACATTTGTTTAGGAAATGTGCTTTTTAAAGAACATATATGATGTGTATAGAATTGTCAGAATAGTAAAATGAAATTCGATGTCTCATCATATTTGATGCTCTTAGACTGTAATTTTTGCTAATCTGGTGGGTGTGAAATGATTTCTCTCTGGAGTGAAATTTGCAATTCCCTGAGTCTTAATGAGGTTGAGAATCTTTTCATATGTTAATTAACCATTTGTGATTCTTTTGAAGAATCTATTGCCTTTGACCATTTTATTTGTTTTATTATTTCTCTCTTTATTACCTGGCTACCAGCCCTTTGTTACTTGTATTAAGCATGTCTTCTCCAAACTCATTTTTTAAAAATTGGTTTATGAAGACTTTTGATATTCAAAGGTTCATTTTTAAATACAGTCATTTAATACTTTTGGTTTTATATTCTTTGTGCTGTAACTTTTTAATGAACCTTGCCTATGATTTTAAACTTATTTGAGTTTGTAAAAAGAATGCTATTTGTGAGTTCCAGATGGCTGCTATTCTTATCTCTTCCAGTTTTGTTTCTCTGTTATTTATCTTTGAAATTGGGATTAGCCACATATATCCTTCTCCTTTTCACTTCTTTGTCTTCTGAGGCTTTCATGCTGTTCATTTCTTTTCTATGCTAAATTCTGTATGATTTCTTTTTAAAAATTTGTTTTTTAAAGTATTTCTTCCCCTTCACTTTGCCATAGTGGTGGTCACTTGGTAAGAATCTTCATATCTTTAAATGCTTTAGAAATATTTATATTTGCTATCTAATTATTCCTCAGTGACTATAATTGTGGGTCTTTTTGTGATCCTGCTGCTTAACGTAGTGATGTCCCATAATTTATAATCCCATAATGTCCCATACTGATTATTACATTTTAGTATTCAAATAAATTCTACAAGGAATGAATTCCCCCATCTTTACTTTCTATATGCTTTCCTGTCAGAACTTCTTTGTTCTCCTGCTTCTCCCTTTTCCACATGCTATTCACAGTTGACCTTATCCTACTTCAAAAAGGAAAGTTGTAGGGGCCGAGAGATATTACTGGTATAAGTGAAACATCCATCCATCCATCTATCAGGCAGAGCTTCCTGATGAATGTCTCTTACAAGCAAGAAATCAGCCCAAACAAAGAATAAGCCTTTATTCCAAAATGTTAGGCAGGAGAAAGGATGTTAAAGGCACATTCTAATTTGGGGTTGAGAGGAAGGGTAGAATATTTTATTAGACCATGAGAGAGGATTCACTTAAGAGAGGGTGTTTCTTTACAGGAATAATAGTTCAAGTGTAGCCTCAAAATGGAATAGTTCTTAGAGATTAGCTATTATTTCATCATTTTGGACTTACTTTTATTCAAAGTGGGACACAAAGGTATAGTTAGGGGCCAAGGAGGGAGCATTTACTGTGGGTTCAAGAACATGGAAGGACCAGACTGGAAGATTCTGTCTTTCAGAATTTTGTCCTTAGTCTTAGAATTTCTATCATAGGAGCCAAAGAAATGCTGAAGTGGGTGGTGCCTCTTCATCCCAGTAATGATCTCACATTGTACATCAGAGTTTTAGAATTTGAATTCGGAAATGAGACGGGACATATGAATGTGTGGGTTAACAAATTTTAGAAGTGCTAGATTAAATTATAGATTAATTAATAATATAAATCATTATTTCTTTAGAAGTGAACTTCTGTCAAATGGTTTGGCATTAAGCAACTGGCAACTTAGGTATCTTCTCTTTACAATAAATGAACTAAGCCTTTAGCTCTGAGGTTTTTTTTCTTTTCCTCAGAAATATACTTAAATCGGTGGTAAGATAAAATATTAGACATTTTAGATTTCTCGGAAGGGATGAATATTTATTAGTTAACACTAATATCAATCTAAAGAAAAATAGGAAACCTCTCTGTGAGAGGAATGGTGAATCTTTGTAAAATTTTCTTTTATATGTTACAATTAATAGAGGAAATACATTCTTAATCACTGTTTTATTAAATCATAGAGTTAAAAGGTTGTTGACAGTTGAGTTTCAGTCATGCAGCACCCACTTGGAACTTCACCAGTATTTATATCCTGCCACCAATTTCTATGCATTGTACAATGTTTTTCCTATTTTTAAAACATATTGGAAGTGTCTGCTGAAAGATCATGAAATTTTTGATGATCATGGGTTTTAATCTGTGACTCTGAGGAATTGAAATATAATGAGTGATTTAAAAATTTTTTTAAAAAATTTAAACTCTTGGGGCCAGAGAGGTGGCCCTAGAGATAAGGTGTCTGCCTTGCAAGCACTAGCCAAGGAAGGACCGCGGTTCCATCCCCAGGCGTCCCATATGGTCCCCCCAAGCCAGGGGCAATTTCTGAGCACTTAGCCAGGAGTAACCCCTGAGCATCAAACGGATGTGGCCCAAAAAGAACTAAAAAAAAAAAAATTAAACTCCTAGGGCTGGAGCAGTGGCACAGTGGTAGGGCATTTGCCTTGCATGTGGCTGACCTAGGATGGACCGAATGGTTCTATCTCCCAGTGTCCCAGATGGTCTCTCAAGCCAGGAGTGATTTCTGAACATAGAGCCAGCAGTAGCCCCTGAGCGTCACTGGGTCTGGCCCCAAAACAAAACAAAACAAAAAAATTTCAAACTCTCATTTTTTTTGTATATTATGTGAATTTTAACCTACATTAAACTTGTGAACATGGTAGTAAAAATAAAACTAATACTGTGATTCATTTAACACTATAAATTGTATTAAGAAAATAACTCCCCACATTGTTGGGATCCAGTGTCAAAGCCATCTGTTTGTCCATCGTTAAAGTTGACTTTCAAAAACAACGTCATCTTTTACAATTATACCTGGAAATGATCACACTGAACAAGAACTGGGTGCCAAAGGAGGTCAAGTGATATGCAGGATATCCCTTTAGAAACAATATTGCAAACCATAGTGCTTCAGAGAAAAAAGGAGAGAGAGGAGAGAATAGGAGAGGGACAGGGGAGAGAAGAGAGGAAAGGATGGAGACAAGAGAGAGGCTAGGGAGGAAAGAGGAGAGGGTGAGAGAGAAAGGAGAGGAAAGAGGAGAAGGAGGGAATAAAGGGAGGAAAGGAAGTTGAGAGGGGGAAAATTTGAGGGTGAGAGGAGGGGGGCAGGGGAATGGAAGAGGAAAGAGAGGAGAGGGATTGAGGAGGGAGAGAGCAGAAGAGGAGAAGAGAGGAGAGGAAGATGTCTCATAGAGACAGGCAGGGCATGATCACAGAGGCAGGTGGGAGAGAAACTGGAGACTGGAGTCATTGGTGGTTGAAACCATACACTGGTGAAAGAATAGGTGTTGAAACATTGAATGAGTTGAATTCAATCCTGAACAACTTTGGAACTGTATCTCATGGTGATTCAATTAAAATATATACATATAATGAGAGACAAAAACTTTACATTTATCCTTAGGGATTCTTCAAATATATCATTTTATTTATTTATTTTTGGGCCACATCTGGTAATGCTCAGGGATTATTCCTGGCATGGGGGACCATATGGGATGCTGGGGGGATCAAACTGCAGTCGTCCTAGGCTAGCACGGGCAAAGCAGAGGCCTTTTCGCTTGTTGCACCGCTCCGGCCCCTCATTTTTTTTTTTAATGGTAGCCCTTAAAAGGGGAACTCTCAAACTATGCTATGGGCCACATGTGGCCCACTGAGGATGTGTATGCTGCTGCTTGTCCTGGGCCTGCAGTGTGTATGTGTGGGGTATGCACCACACTCTCTGATTCCCCCCTTCATTTCTCCCCCAGTCTGGACTCCTCTCCATCTCGGGCAGGGGGCAGGGGTCCTTAAACTACCCCATAGTTCCCATATAAATACAGGTAAGTTTGTTGATTTAACTCTACTTGTTCTTCATTTTAAATATTTCATTTGTACCTATTTTGCTTTTTTTTTAATTTTTATTTTGATCATAATGGCTTACATATCTTTCACAGTAATATTTTAAGTACATATCAACATTGAATCAGGGGAATACCCATCGCCAAATTTGTCCTCCCCCCATCTCAGTTCCCCTTCTGCAACCCATATACCCCACCATAATCCCCCGAACTGCTAGAGTAGGTGGTCCCCTCTTTGTCCAGCTCACTATTAGTGATCATATATCTGTTTGGACCTGGTATCCTCCCCTGTCTCCCCCTCTATTTAAGAAGTGGAGCTAGATAAATCGAGTTATGTGGCTTTGTTTGAAGGAAAGAAAAGCAATAGATTGTGGTACAAAATATGAGGAAAAAAAAAGTCAAATATGCTGAAATTAGGCGGAGTCCTTCCAGAGGATTTCAACCTCAATTTGAGAGAGGATGTGATAAAGGCAATTGAAACACCACCACAATACCGAAAATAAATATCAAATTAAGTATCCAGTGAGCATCACAGCAATAAAGACGAGCACCACACAACAGACTCAGTTCTGAAATCAGCTCATGCCGGAGTGCAAAAAGAAAGAGAAAGATAAGATAAAATAAAATAAAATAAAATAAAATAAAATAAAATAAAATAAAATAAAATAAAATAGTATTGGAGACATCAACTTCAATCTCAACACTAATATAAAGACGTCAAAAAAATCGATCAATCGATAAATAAATATGTGGAAAAATGATTGTTTTGTGCTTTTTTTTTTCCTTTTCTTTCCCCCCCCCCCTCCCTGTGTAGGCATAGTAACTATTAGGGATATTATAGAGGGAATTCCCTTGGCCTAGGAGATACAGGGTTTCTCCCCCCTGAAGTGTACTGTCATGGGATTAACTATAGACTCCTTGCATGATCATTTGCTCTCGCCTCGGTGCTTTCCTGGTGTATGGAAGACTTCTGTTTCGTCATGGATAGTAAAATCAGACCTCTGTATCTAGAGATCTTGGTGGCTGTGCAGCTCAAGGAATGGAGCTTATGATGAAGTCTTTCTTTGTGGTTCTAGCAGTTCTGCTTGTTCAGTGTCGTTTTAATCCATCTTCTGTAGTTGGTGGTCTTGGTCATTATGTTGCTCCTAGGATGGAGTCTGGGATAAAGTCTTTCGTTATGTTTCCTGAAGACCCGTTAATTGCAGTTGCCTCAGTCAGACTTCTGGAATTGGAGCTCTTGTTTGTTGAACAGATCGTAGACCAAAAGCTAGGCTAGAGCTTTTTGTTGGTGTTGTTGTTGTTGGTCCCTGGATGTGTACTGTCCCGTCCTGGTTGTAAAATTCAGTCATCTGTATGTAGCAATCTTGGCTTTTGCACAGATCAAAGGGTGACATGTTTTCTGATTTTGTCTTATCGAGAGCTGATGACGAAGGACAACTTGCTCTTAGATCAAGTTGTTCCCATTTCCTCATTGTCAGGTTATCAATTTAGCACTGGCACATGTTGGTGTCAGAGCAGCATTATGCATGCCCTGGAGGGGATTGGGCTGCTGGAGCTGTTGTGGAGAACTCTGTCTTTCTATGTCTGGGGTCCAGGAGTCAAGGCTGGATGGTCAGTGTCTAGTTCCCTGGAGTCTAAGTTGTTTCTACATGACATACATTCAGGGTGGGAGATATCCCTGTGTTGTAAACAAGTATGAGTTCTTTTTCTTTTTTAATTTTTTTTTTTATTTTTAATTATGAGAACAAAGATGCAAAGAAAAAGAACAAGGTAAAGTTACAGTGGAAGGACAATCACTCATAACATAATTCTCAGAAGTCCCCTTGCTGATATCTTAACTTAGAGCTTTCAGCCAAATAACATTAAGATAGATAAAACAGAATCCATGTACAATTACTTTGTCCCTCAAGTCCCCAGATTGTAACACATTATAATATTTCTTAACAGCACACAAGGCAATCTAAAGCCATAAAACTTACGTAACTCCTTAAACATTAGAGGCATAGTATTTTTTACATTTCCATGTACATGCATGTTAGCTTAAGTTAACCTCAAATTTTAAGTGGTTTTTTTTTTTTTTTAAGGATTAGAGTCAAAGGAGCACAGTAAAAATGGTGTTAGAGTGGCAATTGTTGTTTGCATAGGCCCACCAAAATATGAGGGGCATGGAAAGGAATAACCTTGGCCTAAATACAAGAGACCCGACCCCTGAAGTTTCCTGGCATAAGACCAACTCTAGGCTCCAGGCAGGCTAGATCGTCCAATCCAAGACATTGTCTGTAGTGCCAACACACTTTTATTTTTCACACAGTCTCTGTTGTTGGTATCATGTTTCTGTATTAAAGATCCTGGAATCTGCATATCCTACATTGAAGTCAGGATGTGGAGTGTCCTCTTGTTTCACCTCACCATTAAAGGACAATGCAGAGAGCCCTGTCCTGTAAGCAGGTCGTTGTTGTTGTTAAGTCTTCTCAGTGTTAAGGGAAGTCTCTTTTGAGCAGGTCGATGTCTGAGCAGTGGTAGGGTCTTCCGTGGTAAAGAATTGCTTCCAGGTGATGTTATAGACAAACCTGGATGTTTCATGGATGGCTTCCCTGGTTCAGGGGTGAATGGAAAATGCCCTTTCTTCTGAGGCCGATGCCAGGTCATTATGTCAATGTTCAGGGTGTAAGGTCTCTTTGCCCTACAAGATTTGTGTGTTCCAATCTCTATTAGATAGGATCTTATTTGTGTGTGTGTATATATATATATATATATATATATATATATATATATATATTCCCATTTTAATGTGCCTATGCAAAAAAGGAGCAATGCCACGTGGCGTTATTGGCGCATATGGGGGCCATAAGAACAAGACCTACAATCCCCATGACATGGTTCAATCATAAGCATTAAACTGGGGGACTCTCACCAAAATTCCTTGTTGAACAGCTCATAAAGAGAAGATAAAAACTGGTTAGAATTGTCACTGTATAAGAGAATATTTAGTAAGACTTATAGCTGTCAGAGAAAAAACACAAAATATTTGAAAGAAATACGTGTCCATTTTATGTCTTTCGAAACAGTTTGGGGTTGTGACACACAATGCACGGCTTTGGTCTGTGATTAGGATTGTGCAGTACTAAAGTTAAAAAGAGTAATGTGGGTTAGTGATATTTGGGGGGGGGGTGAGAGAGTAAGGAGTAAAAATGAGCTTTGTAGGGGTGTGGGAAAGGGAAGAATACAAAATGGAAATTCTGGATATGCAAAACAAACAAAGATAAGGGATACTCTTAATACATGCAGTGCGCACGGGACACTAGCCCCCGCGCGGTTTTCCATATGTGGACTAGTCAGAAATTGTCAGTGACAAACTTAGCACAACCGAGCAATCTCAGCACACTCCAAGTTAAGGCCCACCATTTCTGGCCTCCTGGGTTGGAACCCCAGAAGGCCTGGGGGCCGGGGGCAGAAGAGGGGAAGGCTGGGGGCCTATCACGGCTCCCAGCATACCCAAGTTAGGGCGAAGGCCTTCCACATGAGGTCTCCCCAAACCCCATGCGGCTAGAGCTAGCCTCCAGCTCAAGAGAGGATGGATAGAGAGCCGGAAGCCAGGATCTGCCCACCCTACACCCTGTGCCCTTCCCACCCTAGAGCTGAGGGAAGGGCGGGGAAAGCTTGGGACCCCATCCAGGAGGGACCCCCTGACACCCACCTTGTCTGGCCGCCTGGGCTGCCACCCCAGAAGGCCTGGGGGCCGGGGGCAGAAGAGGGGAAGGCTGGGGGCCTATCAAGGCTCCCAGAGCACCCAAGTTAGGGAGAAGGCCTTCCACATGGGGTCTCCCCAAACCCCATGCCGGCTAGAGCTAGCCTCCAGCTCAAGAGAGGATGGATAGAGAGCCGGAAGCCAGGATCTGCCCACCCTACACCCTGTGCCCTTCCCACCCTAGAGCTGAGGGAAGGGCGGGGAAAGCTTGGGACCCCATCCAGGAGGGACCCCCTGACACCCACCTTGTCTGGCCGCCTGGGCTGCCACCCCAGAAGGCCTGGGGGCCGGGGGCAGAAGAGGGGAAGGCTGGGGGCCTATCAAGGCTCCCAGAGCACCCAAGTTAGGGAGAAGGCCTTCCACATGGGGTCTCCCCAAACCCCATGCCGGCTAGAGCTAGCCTCCAGCTCAAGAGAGGATCGAGAGAGAGCCGGAAGCCAGGATCTGCTTGCCCTACACCCTGTGCCCTTCCCATCCTCAAGTATGAGTTCTTATCCCTAGTAGATAAGAGCTAGTTTGTACACATAAAATTTCCCCTTTGTAGGGTAAACACCTATATAGATAGACCTCACTAACACAGTGGTCAGTACTCGAGACACAGGAAACCTATACATATCCAAAAGTTGAACTATTAGTTTCCTTTTCGTACAAGTACTATACTTACCTATTTTTGTGTACTCAGCGTACCTCTTGCCCTCCTGACCTCTCTACATTAATATACACCTAAGCTAACTTCTATATGTTTATATGTGGGCAGGAGCACACAGAGATAGGAATCCTCCTTAAGGAACAAACCTAAAACACAAACAACCAATACCTATACCCTATATAACCCCTCCCAATACAATCCCTCTCCCCCAGAAATACGGCTATCCCTTCACCCCTCAATCCCACCCCCAATATCCCCACCACATTATAACTCTCCACCCTCAGTTCTTAATCCATTAGGCATCAAGACTGACCTCCTACCCCCAACGAGCCAGTACCCACTACACAAGTGAAGAGACACCCACCCAAACTCTCACCTCGTTCCCGGCAAGAAAATACAACCAACACCCCTACTGACCCATGCAGTGTGGCCCTCGTAATCACCTCTCAAATGCGGACTGTTGCTTGATACTGGAACTAGCTACAAAGGACCCCCACTGCAAAAACTCTACCCAAGACCTCCCTGCCTGGACCCCACACTTCACAAGGAAATTTCAAAAGACAGTGGGGAAGCCTGTACTTTCATCATAAATATAGACCTATATAATACTACCTCTTATCCTGTTTCTCCCCAAATCCTATACCACTTTCTCCCTTTTTCTTTGTTTTTTTTTTCTCTTTTTCCTTTTTTTTTATCCTTGTTCGTATTTTTTCTTGTTTTGTTTTAGTTTTTGTTATTTGATTTGATTTGTTTTTGTTTCTTTTGGGTCACTCCTGGCGGAACTCGGAGGGTGCTCCTGGCTCTATGCACGGAGATCGCCCCTTTTGGCACGGGGGACCATATGGGATGCTGGGATTTGAGCCACCATCCTTCTGCAGGAAGGACAGATGCCTCCTTGTCTCCATGCTATCTCTCCCGGCCCCACTTTACTCCCTTAATTACATCTTTTATTTAATTGTTTTTTTTAAAAGAAACTTTTTTCTTTAGATATGTGTGAGCATATATATTCCTAGTTTTTGTCGGGTATCTGTTTTCTTCTCTCTCCACCCCCAAATTCACCAACAATATAATGTAGCACCACTTCTTCCTGCAAAGACCTATTTTGCTTTTTTATACTTCAAAATAAAATTGTGTGGTTTGCACAGGAATTGGTTCATAGTTTATTTGTTTCTTTAAACTATTCTGACCCCCTATTTAAAATAACTGCAGCAACTGTATTCTCTAAGATTTTAACATAGCACTTTGTTCAAACGGCATTTTGTAGCAGTTTAATTTTTCTGCATTATTGCTAAAGTAATGGGATAATCAAAATAGGACTTTTAATCAGACTGATATATTTCTTTTTAATAAAATTCTATAGGATAATGAAATAGAAATGTGAATTACAGAAGTTCCCAAGTTCATTTCATTTACCATCCAGTTATCAGAAAAAAAGTGCTGCATTGGAAATCCACTTCCTATAAGCGAATAAATCAAAAGCTCTCCTCAGTACACCTAGAAGGGTTTATGGCCTCCTCAGACCTTTACTTAAAGCCAGTAGCTTCCACCATGGGACAGACTGAATTGGAAGAATCCTGCAAAACTTTCATTTGAAATAGATTGTGATTGACAACAAATTACTTTATTCAAATTTGAAAGGGTGATGGTTTTAAATGTCAGTAATGCATAAAAATCACATTTTTATAGTTTCATATATTCTGAAAAAACTGGTAATGTTTCAAGCAGTGTGCATAGAAATTTGTTCATAATTTTTGTTTTTACTATAATCTGGCCCTCCAACAGTCTGAAGGACAGTGAACTGGCCCCCTGTTTAAAGAGTTTGAGGACCCCTGCAGATGAACAGCGTTTTGTGGCTGACCCGGTGGCCACTGGTCTAGAAGTACCCCAGTCTGCCCCACATCTTGCTCATAATGTGTTCCTGACACCGGTTTCGTTTTCTAGATTCCCCTGAAAGATAGGGGTTAATACCTTGTTTGTTGTCACCACCTGATGCAAAACTGCTATTCATAAATATTTAGGGAATTCCATCCTTGACATTAATAGCCCACTCGAATATTCCGTAATTTATGTTGAATATCTGTTACCAATAATCATTGTATATAGACAAGGTTGACTAAATGAACAATATTGTCATTTGTTCATCTTTTAATGTTCTTTCACTATAGTACGAAAAAGTAATGGAAAGATTTTGGCATTTTAAAATTTGTCATTTGTTACCTCAGTATGTTTATAATCCTTTAGATCAGACCATAGGCATGTCATTATAGGATGATTTTTTTTCTATATTAATGACTACCAAAAATTATTTTATATTCTAATTTTTTAAAAAGAAATAAGGATGGGGGCCCGAAACGTAGGGCATTTGCCTTGCATGTGGCTGGCCCAGGACAAGTACGGGTTCAATCTCCAGTATCCCATATGGTCTCTTGAGCCAGGAGCCGTTTCTGAGCACTGTTGGGTGTGATAAAAAAAATTATATAGAAATAAGCATATCCAGTATATCTTTTTTTCAGTGTCTTTTGGAGTAATACCTTGCAGAAGCTTAGTATTGTTGGACCACAGAGCTAGTACAATGTGTAAAGTGCTTACCTTGTACGCAATGACCTGGTATTTCAATGCCTGGTATTAATATATGATCACCCTAACCCTGCTTGGAGTGACCTCTAAGTTTAGGACCATGCTAAGAAATGTATTAACCACCTGAATTGTAAGGTAAAATGTGGTATATAGATAGAGCTGTGGCTACATAGTTGTCACTGAATAATAGAGACCAGAATGGGGGCATTCATGGGGCTTTTGATCATTGTAAGGATGCTTTTCTTCAAATCCTTTTCAATAATATGGGCTTTTTTCAGCATTTGATGGACCCAGCATTTGAATGACCAGAAGCATAATGATAATTGGCTTTATGGAAAAATAGTAGTATGTAGTAATTGGAAAGTTAGTTAGAAAGTGTTTTAAAAAAACGACTTAAAATACTTTTGAAAACTGAAAGGGGAACATCAGCCAATGCTGTCATGTAGAAATTTAGTGCTGTGTGGACAGGCTTGTGTCATTAAAACATAGTCTGGAGTTCTGTATTCTGTTCTTTTGTCTTTAATAGACAGAAAATATGATTTTTGGATCTTTGCTAAAGTCACACTATATAGTAATTATTTTGATTTTTGTCATGTTTACCTAGATAAAGCTATGACCAGAAAGAAAGATTCTTTTCTTTTAGTTTTACCTAACTAAATATACCAAATATCAAGTTTGGTGTTCTTAGCTTCCTCTAGGGGGTGACATTGTACAATTAATAAGCTTTAAAGAGTGTGAGTTTATATGTAGAGGAGCATTGATTAATGTTAACATAAAATTAAGTATAGGTGCTACAGGCTTTGTAATTGTATTACTAAATTTTTAGATGTGACAGGACACACAAGACTTGAATTTTAATTTAGTTAAAAGGCAGAATAACAGTGGATATTGATGGTGGTAATCCTTATGGATATTAGTATAAGTAATATTTTCTTGTTAATCACAGAAATTGGGTATTTTAAGCTAACCAGACAAGTTTAATTAAGCCATAAAGGCATTTTTCTCCTTTTTGCTGGTTTCATTCTCTGGTAAGGAGGAGTTCGTGGTTTTGTTGCTCAAGTGTTTATCATTTTTGTTACACACTGACTCAAGATTCTTTATTGCAACAATATCAGGTTAATAATAAAAATACACAGAAAAACTAATATTAATTTATCCATTGTTCTACTTATCTTTTTGGTAAACATGTCTACAGACATATAAGCTAATTTTCTAAAAATGTAATTTTAGCATATCTGTTACAATGTAAATAGCTTCATTTTTGTAACTCCTCCTGAAACATAAAAGGCAAAGAAAATACAGTTGATGGATTCCATTATTTTGCCTTAAAATGCCATCTTTTTTTGTTTGTTTGTTTTTGGGCTATACCCGTTTGATGCTCAGGGGTTACTCCTGGTTAAGCACTCAAAAATTGCCCCTGGCTTGGGGAGACCATATGGGATGCCAGGGGATCAAACTGTGGTCCTTCCTTGGCTAGCGCTTGCAAGGCAACACCTTACCTCTAGCGCCACCTCGCTGGCCCCAAAATGCCATCTTTCTTTGGGGACCCATGTAGATTTAAGCATCTTCAGTGAACTTTACACATGTAAAATAGTCATTTGTCTGGTTGAAATAATAGTCATTTCATTGTGAAAAAGTTTTATATTTTTGTTCAAAGTGAAAACTTATTTTCTTTTGAGTAGCATAGGATTAAAAAGGTTTCTCCCTTCAAATTCATCTTCTATTGTTTGCTGGGTTTTGTTTGTTTTCTTTTTAAGTGTTTTTTTTAAACCTGCTACTTACTTCTTATGAAACACTCCAGATTTCATTGAAGCTCTGCTGAGGGGTTTTTAGATACCCCTCTTTGTCTTAACTTTTAAATATATTTTTCAAACGTTTTTATATATGTTATGCAAACTTTATGCTGAATATAATGTAGTACATCATATATAAGGAAAGAATTTTAATTTTATCCCTGCCTCTCCCATTTATTAGTCATAGCTGCATATTTTTTACTTCAACATTATTATATATTGTATGATAGGTTTTTCTTCCTTATGATCATTTTAAAATTTAATCATTTCTTTACTCTAGTGACAGATAACTATTTTTTAAAGCCAAAGAATCTAAGAGATAGTACTGGGTTTAAAGTACTTCTTTTTGCATGAGAATGAGCCTACTTCAATCACTGGCATCCCATATTTCCCTGAGCACAGAACCAGGAATAGTTGAATAGCAATATCAATAAGTATGGCTCAAGCACTCTCTCCCCCATAAAGGAGTATAGTAAAAGCTCTTAAAATATTTTCTATATAATTAATATTTTCAGCATTTTTATTAGTTAATGTAGGTTCATGTTTTAAATATTTTATTTTTTAATATTTATTGAGGTACTGTGATTTACAGTAATGTTAGTGATAGTATTATGCTGATACTATATAGCATAGTATCATAGTATACACTGATAGTATCATAGCATCGTTCCAACAGTACAGGTAACACAGTTTATGGACTTGTTGAAAAACTTCAGAATAGAGCTTCCTATTATCCTCTGATACCACTTCCTCACTTTCTATTGCCTTACATTCTGTCTACTGCAAGAACACAAAAATTAATTTGAAAAGGTAATGCACACCTTTTCAATCAACACTAAGTGCAACATGGAATAACCCAAATGTTTATAACAGATAACTGTATAAAGAAATTTAAAGTACTCACAGAGGTTAACTCCACAAAACCTAAAAACTCCATCAAAAACTGGGGAGAAGAAATGAACAGACCCTTCTCTGTGGAAGACTAACAGATGTCCATGAAAAAAATACTCATCATCACTTTTTATTAGGTAAATCCAGATCAAAACAACAATGAGATATCTTACATCAGTGTGGATGGCACATATCAAAAATCTGGGAACAATATGTGTTGATGAGACTATGATAAAAAGAGAACTCTCATCCACACTGGTGGGATTGCTGCCTGATCCAATCCCTATAGAAAAGTTTAGAGGTTTCTCAGTAAACTCAAAATTGAGTTGCCACATGATCTCCAAATTCTATTTTTGGGTATCTGTCCTCAGGAAAGAAAAACATTCATCAAAAAGGATATATTTATACCACTTATTCACTGCAACACTCAGTACAATTGCCTAGATCTAGAATCAACCTAAATGTCCAATAATAGATGAGTGGATTATAAAGATGTACATATATACAATGGAATGCTACATACCTGTAAGGAATGATGCAATCATGCAATTTGCTGCAACGTGGATGGAATTGGAAGATATGTTAAATGAAGTAAGCCAGAAGAAGTATAAATACAGAACATTATCACTTTTTTTTTTTTTTTTGGTTTTTTGGCCACATCCGTTTGATGCTCAGGGGTTACTCCTGGCTTGGGGGGACATATGGGACGCCAGTGGATCGAACCTCGGTCCTTCCTTGGCTAGCACTTGCAAGGCAGACACCTTACCTCTAGTGCCACCTCACTGGCCCCCAGAACATTATCACTTATATGGTATTTAGAATGATTGCATGAAGAAATGCAATGGTTTAAATGGGAGTTGTTGCAAACACCCTTGGCCCCAGCGTACTTCAAGGAGAAGGGAAGAATGGAGGAGGAGAAAAACAAATAAAAACAATATTAGGCAACCCAACCAAAATTTACTAATGATGTTAATAAGGATAAAGGATAGAGTTCGGGCACCAAGTGGTCTCAAGTGCATTGGTAGAATTAAAAAAGGATTAACTAAATATCCAAGCCAAAGGCAACAGCAATGGAATCAAGAGACCCAAACCTTAACAGTCTATACTTAAAATTGGTCTATTATATTCGCAGGCTGGGCGGCAGAGAGTGGCGGATGCACTCTGGGAACATGGTGGAGGGAGGTTGACACTAGTGGTGGGATTGGCCCTCCTTCATTGTATGTTGGAAGCCCAGCTATGAAGGACTTTGTAAATCACAGTGTTTTCATTAAAATAAAATACTGCAAGATTATTAAAAAAGAAATTTAGAATACTATACAGCTCAAAATATGGAATATTGCAGTTTGCTGCAATGTGGATGGAACTGGAAGCAGTCATTGAATGAATAGTGAATGATTTCTCTCAACTGTGGTCTATAAAGAATATATAGGAGAAGTTAGTGTTGATTGACGCCAAACTTTTGGCCTTTAACTGCAGAACAGATTTCTGGACGCAGGGCAAATTGCAGACTGGGGATGACATAGAGAGTTAGTTGTTGAGGGTCTTGAGGACTATTGTGGTAATGCCACAGCGGCAATGGTATAATCACTGTTCATCAAAACTCATGAGTTAGCAGCTGGAGGGATAGTACAATATTCTTGCTTTGCAGAGCATTGCCAACAGTATCCTGAGTATAAGTTCGTCATTCATCCCCTCCAAAAAGAAAACCTCTATAACAACAATAAGATGTGTTCTTTTCTTTAAAAAAATCATGAAAGTAAAATGTTTTATATTTTAATCCAAGTTTTATATCATTTTTTTCTAATGGGGAATTTATTTTGATATTGGCTTGCCATTGATGAATTCTTTTTTTTTTTTTTTTTTTTGGTTTTTGGGTCACACCTGGCAGTGCTCAGGGGTTATTCCTGGCTCCAGGCTCAGAAATCGCTCCTGGCAGGCACATAGGACTATATGGGACACCGGGATTCGAACTGATTACCTCCTGCATGAAAGGCAAATGCCTTACCTCCATGCTATCTCTCCGGCCCCCATTAATGAATTCTTAAACCTAATGTATGAAATAGCTTTTATTTTATTTTTGGAATGTTATTTTGTTCTGTTAATAATTTATATTTATCCATTTTTTTCTCCACTTTTAAAAAGAACTCCTACCCACTTTTGGGGGGAGTTCAGTTGTACGCGTTCAGATATTTTCTAATTCCTCCCTGAAACACTTTGGTTTTGTTTTTGTTGAATTTTTTTTTAACTTTGAGTAGCTTGTATTGCTTTGTTTTGAAGGCCTCTTACCTTCTTTTCTATGGTTCCTAAACTGTTAATACGCTCCAGTAAAATTTTTGTTTCACACTTGTATTTTTTCATCTCTAGAAATCCATGTGTGTTCCATTTCTCTTCTCATTTTATTCAAGGTGTCTTTTTAATACTTAATACTGTTTCCTTATCTTATAATCCTTGAATTATAATGTCACTATTTTTCTTTTGCTTTGTTATTATTATGGGGCTTTTGACTTAGTTTTCTTAGCATTTTGTGGATGGCATTTTTCTCCTTCTTAACATCATTAGTAAATTTTGGTTGGGTTGCCTAACATTGTGAATTGTATGTGCTTGACCAAAACTTATGTTCTCAGTGTAAGGGATTTGATTTCAGCAACAGTTAAATTGTCTTTCAGTTTGATTCTTTTGTGCCTATTTATTTTGTTGGCTTTGTGGTTTATTTAGGGCAGATCACTTTGTTTTAGGGACAGGTAGGTCCAATTCCTTTTAGGGGTCTCTGCTGAATATAAATTCTAGGACTCTACTCTGTCTCATTGACACTTGAAGGCACCATTCAAACCAGTCTTCTCATTCTTTGGCCTTATGGGTTTTCTCCCTCTTCATTCACTTGATGTACACCTAATTCTCAATGTTTCCCCCTGTTCTGATTTCTGGAATTCTTTTCTGCATAGCTTCCCTGCTCTTTAGAACTCTGTGCCTCATTTTACTGTGGCCTCCATCTTCCTGAACCCTAGTCTTGTTTTCTCAGTTTTGCTCAAGAACTGTGCTCTGTTTAGGAAGCTCCTAGACAGTATACTGGTTCTGTAACCATTCTCACCTGATTTATTTCTCCAGTCGTGGTTTTTCACTTTTCTGAAAGTGTTTTATGTAGTTTGTTCACAGTGGTATGCTAAGTATGCTTACCCTGTTGTGCCCAGAGTTAAAATCTATGCTATTTTAATAACCTGATTTCTCTTAGTGTTTACTGTATACCAGTCGAGCAACCATTTAGTACAGGGGTCTCAAACTCGCGGCCCGCAGGCCATTTGCGGCCCTCCATACAACATTTTGTGGCCAGCGGCCGGCCTTCAAATCTCGCAGTATTAGAGATTATTCTCTTACCGAATAATCGCAATAAAAATCGCATTAGTAAGAAAAAAATCGCATTAAACAGTCGCATACCCCATCAGTTCCGTTTGGGATATGCAAATGTTTAATGCGATTTTTTGCGATTTTTTTCTAACTAATACGATTTTTTATTGCAAATATTTGGTAAGCGAAATCCCTTATGTGGCCCTGCCTCACCCCGACATTGCCTCCTGCGGCCCCCACGTAAATTGAGTTTGAGACCCCTGGTTTAGTAGGACTTAAGAAAAGCATTTCACTTTTCCTTGAAGTTGCTATATTATGAAGTTGCTGTATTAAGTCAAGAAATCCAAAAACAATTACCAAAGTAATCAATAAAATATTCTATAGTAATATACTGTGCTTTTCGTTTACTTCTTAACCTTTGATTCAAGAGTGTCTTCAAAAAAGGTAATACTAACCGTATAGAAGATATATATACAATATGCAAACAGATATTTTTGGAGCTATACCTCTAGTATTTTTTTTTCAGATTTCTTTTTTTTTCTTTTTTTTTATTTAAACACTTTGATTACATCCATGATTGTGTTTGGGTTTCAGTCATGTCAAGAACACCCCCCATCACCAGTGCAACATTCCCATCACCAATGTCCCAAGTCTCCTTCCTCCCCACCCGACCCCCGCCTGTACTCTAGACAGGCTCTCCATTTTCCTCATACATTCTCGTTATTAGGACAGTTCGAAATGTAGTTATTTCCCTAACTAAACTTATCACTTTTTGTGGTGAGCTTCCTGAGGTGAGCTGGAACTTCCAGCTCTTTTCTCTTTTCTGTCTGAAAATTATTATTACAAGGGTGTCTTTCATTTTTCTTAAAACCCATAGATGAGTGAGACCATTCTGCGTTTTTCTCTCTCTGACTTATTTCACTCAGCATAATAGATTCCGTGTACATCCATGTATAGGAAAATTTCATGACTTCATCTCTCCTGACAGCTGCATAATATTCCATTGTGTATATGTACCACAGTTTCTTTAGCCATTCGTCTGTTGAAGGGCATCTTGGTTGTTTCCAGAGTCTTGCTATGGTAAATAGTGCTGCAATGAATATAGGTGTAAGGAAGGGGTTTTTGTATTGTATTTTTGTGTTCCTAGGGTATATTCCTAGGAGTGGTATAGCTGGATCGTATGGGAGCTAGATTTCGAGTTTTTGGAGGAATCTCCATATCGCTTTCCATAAAGGCTGAACTAGATGGCATTCCCACCAGCAGTGGATAAGAGTTCCTTTCTCTCCACATCCCCGCCAACACTGTTTATTCTCATTCTTTGTGATGTGTGCCATTCTCTGGGGTGTGAGGTTGTTTTGATTTGCATCTCCCTGATGATTAGTGATGTGGAACATTTTTTCATATGTCTTTTGGCCATTTGTATTTCTTTGTCAAAGTGTCTGTTCATTTCTTCTCCCCATTTTTTGATGGGGTTAGGTGTTTTTTTCTTGTAAAGTTCTGTCAGTGCCTTGTATATTTTGGAGATTAGCCCCTTATCTGATGGGTATTGGGTGAATAGTTTCTCCCACTCAGTGGGTGGCTCTTGTATCCTGGGCACTATTTCCTTTGAGGTGCAGAAGCTTCTCAGCTTAATATATTCCCATCTGTTAATCTCTGCTTTCACTTGCTTGGAGAGTGCAGTTTCCTCCTTGAAGATGCCTGTAGTCTCAATGTCCTGGAGTGTTTTGCCTATGTGTTGTTCAATATATCTTATGGTTTTGGGTCTGATATCGAGGTCTTTATTCCATTTGGATTTTACCTTCATACATGATGTTAGGTTGGGGTCTAAGTTCAATTTTTTGCAAGTGGCTATCCAGTTGTGCCAACACCACTTGTTGAAGAGGCTTTCCCTGCTCCATTTAGGATTTCCTGCTCCTTTATCAAAAATTAGGTGATTGTATGTCTGGAGAACATTCTCTGAATATTCAAGCCTATTCCACTGATCTGAGGGCCTGTCCTTATTCCAATACCATGCTGTTTTGATAACTATTGCTTTGTAGTAAAGTTTAAAGTTGGGGAAAGTAATTCCCCCCATATTCTTTTTTCCAATGATTGCTTTAGCTATTCTAGACTGTTTATTGTTCTAAACAAATTTCAAAAGTGCCTGATCCACTTCTTTAAAGAATGTCGTGGGTATCTTTAGAGGGATAGCATTAAATCTGTATAATGCCTTGAGGAGTATTGCCATTTTGATGATGTTAATCCTGCCAATCCATGAGCAGGGTATGTGTTTCCATTTCCGCGTGTCCTCTCTTATTTCTTGGAGCAGAGTTTTATAGTTTTCTTTGTATAGGTCCTTTACATTTTTAGTCAAGTTGATTCCAAGATATTTGAGTTTGTGTGGCACTATTGTGAATGGGGTTGTTTTCTTAATGTCCATTTCATCCTTAGTACTATTATATATATATATATATATATATTTATATATATAAATATATATACTTTTATATATATTTATATATATAAATATATATACTTTTATATATATATATATATATAGAAAGGCCATTGATTTTTGTGTGTTAATTTTGTAGCCTGCCACCTTGCTATATGAGTCTATTGTTTCTAGAAGCTTTTTGGTATAGTCTTTAGGGTTTTCTAAGTAGAGTATCATGTCATCTGCAAACAGAGCTTGACTTCTTCCTTTCCTATCTGGATTCCCTTGATATCTTTTTCTTGCCTAATCGCTATAGCAAGTACTTCCAGTGCTATGTTGAATAGGAGTGGTGAGAGAGGACATCCTTGTCTTGTGCCAGAATTTAGAGGGAAGCCTTTTAGTTTTTCTCCATTGAGGATAATATTTGCCACTGGCTTATGGTAGATGGCCTTAACTATATTGAGAAAGGTTCCTTCCATTCCCATATTGCTGAGAGTTTTGATCAAGAATGTTTGTTGGACCTTATCAAAAGCTTTCTCTGCATCTATTGATATGATCATGTGGTTTTTATTTTTCTTGTTGTTTATGTTATGTATTATATTGATAGATTTACGGATGTTAAACCATCCTTGCATTCCTGGGATGAAACCTACTTGATCATAGTGGATGATCTTCTTAATGAGGCATTGAATCCTATTTGCCAGGATTTTGTTGAGGATCTTTGCATCTGCATTCATCAGCGATTTGGTCTGTAATTTTCTTTTTTAGTAGCATCTCTGTCTGGTTTAGGTATCAAGGTGATGTTGGCTTCATAAAAGCTATTTGGAAGTGTTTCTGTTTGTTCAATTTTATGAAAGAGTCTTGCCAGGATTGGTAGTAGTTCCTCTTGGAAAGTTTGAAAGAATTCATTAGTGAATCCATCTGGGCCTGGGCTTTTGTTTTTGGGCAGACATTTGATTACCGTTTTAATTTCATCAGTGGAGATGGGGGTATTTAGATATGCTACATCCTCTTCTTTCAACCGTGGAAGATTATAAGAGTCCAAGAATTTATCCATTTCTTCCAGGTTCTCATTTTTAGTGGCATAGAGTTTCTCAAAGTAGTTTCTGTTTACCGTTTGAATCTCTGTCATATCAGTAGTGATCTCTCCTTTTTAATTCCTAATATGAGTTATCAAGTTTCTCTCTCTTTCTTTGTTAGGTTTGCTGGTAGTCTATCAATCTTGTTTATTTTTTCAAAGAACCAACTTCTGCTTTTGTTGATCTTTCGAATTTTTTTTTTGGGTTTCCACTTCGTTGATTACTGCTCTCAGCTTTGTTATTTCCTTCTGTCTCCCTATTTTTGGGTCCTTTTGTTGAGCACTTTCTAGTTCTATTAGCTGTGTCATTAAGCTACTCAGGTAAGCTCCTTCTTCCTTCCTGATGTGTGCTTGCAAAGCTATAAATTTTCCTCTCAGTACTGCTTTTGCTGTGTCCCATAAGTTCTGATAGTTTGTGTCTTTATTGTCATTTGTTTCCAGGAACCTTTTGATTTCCTCCTTGATTTCATCTCTGACTCACTGGTTATTCAGTATGAGGCTGTTTAACTGCCAGGTGTTAAAGTTTTTCTTCTGAGTCCCTTTGGAATTCACAAATAATTTCAGAGCCTTGTGGTCAGCGAAGGTAGTCTGCAAAATTTCTATTCTTTTGATATTATGAAGGTATGTTTTATGTGCCAGCATGTAGTCTATCCTGGAGAATGTCCCATGTACATTGGAGAAGAATGTGTACCCAAGTTTCTGGGGATGGAGTGTCCTATATATATCCATTAGGCCTCTTTCTTCCATTTCTCTCCTCAGGTCTAGTATATTCTTGTTGGGTTTCAGTCTGGTTGACCTATCCAGTGTTGACAAAGCCGTGTTGAGGTCCCCCACAATTATTGTGTTATTGATATTATTTTTCAGATTTGTCAACAGTTGTATTAAATATTTTGCTGGCCCCTCATTCGGTGCATATATGTTTAGGAGAGTTATTTCTTCCTGCTCTACATACCCCTTGATTAATATAAAATGTCCATCTTTGTCCCTTACAACCTTCCTGAATATAAAGTTTGCATTATCTGATATTAGTATGGCCACTCCAGCTTTTTTATGGGTGTTGTTTGCTTGGATAATTTTTCTCCAGCCTTTTATTTTGAGTCTATGTTTGTTCTGACTATTCAGGTGCGTTTCTTGTTGGCAGCAGAAGGTTGGATTGAGTTTTTTGATCCATTTAGCCACTCTGTGTCTCTTAACTGGTGCCCAAGCACGCAGCAGAGAAGCCAGTCCGGAGGGAAATGCTTGCTTCTGTGATCCAGCACAGTTCTTTGTGTGATTTTTTCTTCTTGTTGTGATGGTGTTCTTTTCTTAGAAAGAGCGCATGGCCACATAGCGAAGCGGAGCTAAGTGCTCTGCTGGAGGCTCTTTTCGGCCCACTCCCAAGAGGTTCATGCAAGAGGACTACACTCAGGCAGCACTCACAGTTTTTCACACTCGGGCCCCACTCAGGCAGCAATTTCTTACTCACTCACTTGCTTGCTGGGTAGCTTCAGAATGCAGTTTTTGGGGGTTCACTTCCCAGGGCTCTGAGGAGAGCTTCAAAGATTCATAAAAGACAGAGAAGCACAGGACAGGGCTCCTTTCAGGTCCTAAGTTTCCTCAGGTTCCTCAGAAGAAGCACTGCAGGGCGGAGACTCTGCAGGTGGAGCAATCAGCACTTCACCTGGCAGTCCCCATGGTCAGCCATTTCTTACTCACCCGCTCGCTGGGTAGCTTCAGAATGCAGTTTTTGGGGGTTCGTTTCCCAGGGCTCTTATGAGAGCCTCAAGGATTCAGAAAAGACAGAGAAGCACAGGACAGGGCAGGGACTCCGCAAGTGAGTCAATCAGCACTTCACTTGGCAGTCCCCACGGTCAACCGTTTCTTACTCACTCTAGTATTTACTAGAATTTAATGTTTGTAAATATCAGTGTATATTATCATGATAGTTATTTGAATACCATATTTATTTAATTTATTAAAAGATGACGCCTCAGGCTGGATTGATAGCACGGCAATAGGGCACTTCTCTTTCATACAGCTGACCCAGGATTGATCCATCTGGTTTCGATACCCTGGCATTTCATATGGTCCCATGAGCCTGCCAGGAACTATTTCTGAGCACAGAGCCAAGAGTAACCCATGAGTACAACTGGGAGTGGCCCAAAAACCAAAAAGAGAAAGCAAGATGATGCCTTATAACTCCTTTTATATGTCTTTCATGTTTTATATTTGTTTTACATTTCATATTTATTTCTTAGTAAGCAAGTATATGGTAAACTATTAATGTTTAGCATTTTTGAACATTGAATAACATTCATTCAGGTTTAATAAACGTTTCTCTTCTAAATGTCTCATTAGATTAAAATAGGATCAGAAAATATTTAGTCCTTTTGCAAATATGGCTCATTAGTCATCCTCATATAATATTTATTCATATTAAAATAAGTATTTTCTTGATGAAATAAATCAAATATATTTTCTTATAGATTATTTTAGCTTCGTATTTATTTGATCTGTTTTAATGGGTAATTTTTCATGCTAGACATTAATTTTCATCACAGGGCTGCCGCTAGAATGAATTGCTTGTCTTGAACAGAGGTCTGTATGAAAGTGATCTTTTTTTTAATCTCTTAAGGCAACATTAAAAATACTAATGTTCATAAACAGATTTAATGTTTTTAATACTTAAAAATGTCTAATGTTTTCTTAAGACATTTTTGGCATCTTAGAATATTCAAAAATGGACAAACAAGGGCAATTTATATCTTTTATTCTTTTCCATTCCCAAGATGACTTAATTCTTTAAAGGAATAAATTGAATAGTAATGCCCTTGTAATTATTAGATAATATATGTAAAATACAAGAAAAAGTGTTTTGTTGCTACACTGTATGGTAAGTATCAGCTCATATGTTCACTTTCAAAGGGCACAAAGCTACTATTTTATTTTGTTGCCACACCTCCTGGGGCTCAGGGCTTTTTCTTGGCTCTGCACCTAAGAGTCATTTGTGGCAGTGCTTGAGGAACCATATTGGGTGTCAAGAATCCAACCTGGGTCTGCTTCATGCAGGACAAGTGCCCTACCAGCTGTATAATCTCTCTGGCCTCTAAGCTAATTTTTTAATTGTATATCTTTTTATATTGGTAAGGGAAGATGATACTTTGACTAAATGGGGTAATTTGGTTTTTGATTCAATGTAGTTCTACATGTGTGTATATACTCATTTTCTTTCATTGTAAGCTATAGAAGTAGCTAGTTTTACATAATAAATTGGAGCTGAGAACTGTACTTTTTAACATAGTAGCAAATTATTTTTGCTTCCTAACATGAAAGTGCTGATTATAGTGGTTAGTTCCTGCGATGTCCTCAGAAGTCAAAATGAATATAGGCTTAAAACTTCATTTCTTTATTATTAGTGCTGTCACCCATGCTGAAAAACAATTTATTCCCAAAGTTTACCAAATAGCTAACTGAACTCCATATATGGTATTCCTGTAATGTCCATTGCTATAGTAAAATTAGAAAAGGCCTAGTGAAATGAAATGGTCTACTGTATTTCCTTACCTTATGAGGTTATTGGCCAGTAAGATATTTATGTACTTCTGGATGTGTGTGTATATTTATATATGTATGTATGCATGTATAAATGTGTGCATATGTATGGTACTGAATAAGTTGTGTCTGCAAAACCATGTATCTGTATTGGTAAGTTTGTTCTTTTAAAAAAGTTGAAGTTTTAAAAAAAGCAGTAATAAAAAAAGTGGGTAGGATGCTTGCCTTGCATGAGACTGACTCGGGTTTGATCCTCAGCATCCTATACAGTTCCCCAAGCACCACCTGGAGTAATTTCATTCTTTCTTCTTCTTCTTTTTTTTGCTTTTGGGCCCCCCTGGCGGTGCTCAGGGGTTACTCCTGGTTATCTGCTCAGAAATAGCTCCTGGTAGGCATGGGGGACCATATGGGATGCTGGGATTTGAACCAACCACCTTAGGTCCTGGATTGGCTGCTTGCAAGGCAAACACTGCTGTGCTCTCTCTCCAGCCCTGAGTAAATTCTTTCTTTTTCTTTTTTTGTTTTTGGGCCACACCCAGTGACACTCAGGGGTTACTCCTAGCTATGTGCTCAGAAATCACCCCTGGCTTGGGGAACACATGAGATGCTGGGGATAGAACAGCTGTCCGTCCTAGGTTAGTACATGGAAGGCAAACGCCCTACCACTTGCACCATCGCTCTGACCCCAACCTGGAGTAATTTCTAAGTATAGAGATAGATAATAATAATAATAATCTCTGAGCATCACTGGAGTGTGGCTAGACCCCCAAAATAGGACCAGAATAAAAATGACAGGGACAGTAATGGAGGGTCAAGGGCACGTTGTTGGTGATTGTGTGAAGTGATTTTGTATACTGAGACCATACACTTTAATAATATTGTAAACACCTAAACTCTAATACAATTTTTAAGTTTTAGATAAGTGTATGTATGATGATGAATGTTAGCTGTGAGACATATTATGGTGATCATGCAATAAACACAAATATTAATGTTAAAAAAAAGTTGAAGTTTAATTTTCTGTATGTTTGGAGAAAGGGGCAGATTAGTAATCTCTTTCAAACTGTCATTTTTTACATCCAATCACCGTGATGAATTCAATAACCGCCCCAGTCTGATTTCTGTGACTGAAAGGTATTTCTGAGGTGTGAATTTGCTGGAAGTTGAATAAATAGGCTTGTTGATGAGAACCGAAATATATAATATGACTTATAGCAATCAGTTAACCTTAGCTGAGATTTTTTATTGCAGGATAACTCAATCAGGATATTTGTGTTCATCTTTGCTGAGAAATTGGAGGTTTTCAAGTTACAAGATAATGGGCCAGCAGTAGGGAGTTTGCCTTGCATACAGCTGGTCCAGGGCAGACAGTGGTTCAAATCCTGGCATCCCATGCTAGTCGAAATTGACGACTTGGGAAGCCACAGCAAGTTGACTTGCAAATTACATGACTACTTCCTTCTTACTAAATAAAAGTTTTTTTACTTTTGAAAAGGAAACGTTGAAGTTTGGTGAAATAATCTTTCAATTTGGGAGTCTAAATGGTGGACTTATTTGAGTTTAATAATTTTTTATAATGAAGCTGATCTGTACATATTAAGTAAAAGTCACAATTTCTAAGAACCTCTTCAGTGAGTGAGGGCTTACTGTATTGTAAATTAGTTGCAAAGGTAAGTTAAAACAGAAAAGCATTTAGAGAAATAGGAAGTAATAGGCACAGTTGCATAGTGGAAGAAAGGGAAGTTATATTAAGAGTAGGTGTTGGATGATAATGATTTTGGAATGCCGATGTTTGAAATGGAAATTTTGCTATGGAATGATTGGCATGTAAAGAGAATTGAATTATTAGGTTAGCTGTCAATAGGCATTGAGATACAGTGCTATGTGTAAGAATTTGATTTGTTCATTTAATTGAAAATAACTTAAAATAACAATAGCCAAGTCAGATATGGATTACCCCACATTTAAAAGCAAGACTATGTTCCCAGTACCAGTGTGCCAATTCCATGAAGTCATCAGGAACCCAACTTTCCGATTTGAAACCTTCAAATGAACAGTTACCAATATATTCAAGTGCCTTGTTTGTTGTCCAAGATGAATTTTATTCCTCTCGTTCTGATTCTAGGTGGTATGAAAGGGATGAATAAGAGTTTTCTCGAGGTTGGGGAAAATCTACGAAACTACGCCTGCCCAGTGGGGCCTGACTGTGAAAAATTGTGAGTGCTGCCTTTGTGTGTCTGTCTACTGTCCTGTCATGTGAACCTCTTGGGAGTGGGCCGAAAAAAGGCTCCAGAAAACTCGCTCTCCCAGAGGTCCATTCTAGGGCGGAACGCCAAGGAACTGCTACATAATGTGAAAACCAGCTATAAGCAGTACTTTGCAGAAGCCAGGTCCCCTGTTTGTGACGTCAGGCTGGGAAAAATCTACGAAACTACGCCTGCCCAGTGGGGCCTGACTGTGAAAAATTGTGAGTGCTGCCTGTGTGTGTCTGTCTACTGCCCTGTCGTGTGAACCTCTTGGGAGTGGGCCGAAAAGAGGCTCCAGCAGAGCACGGCCGCGTAGCGAAAACACCATCGCAACAAGAAGAAAAAATCACAATAAGAACTGAGCTGAATCACTGAAGCCCAGCATTTCTCTCTGGACTGTCTTCTCTGATGTGTGCTTGGGCCTAAGATTTGATCCTGTGTGAGGCTTCATCCATGGAGGACTCACCTCCCTTGGAGGCAAGTCGACCCACCCAGAAAGGGTGGAGCCAGAGGAGTGTGGCTGCCTACATCATTTAGCCAACGAATACCTCCACAACACGTAGAAAAACCCACAATACAAGTGTAACAATGGGGAAACAACGCAGGCCAGCATCAGACATAGAGAATAAAGACGACAATTCTGATGACCAGATAATGACCAACCAATTAATCAACCTCTCAGATAAGGACTTTAGACTAGCAATATGGAAGATGCTCAAAGAACTCAAAGAAACCATGGATCGAGTTGAACAGAACACTAATAATAACCAAAAAAATATGAAGACAGAAATCACAAAACTCAAACTGAAATAACATGTCAACTAACAGGCCTGAAAAACTCAGTAAATGAAGTGAATGACAAAATGGATAGGATCTGGGACAGGGTATCAGAAGCTGAGAATAGACGGTGCTGTGGAAGATGAGATAAATAACAATTCCATACAGCGGGAGAGATTGGAAAAAAATCTTAAAGCAAATGAACAGACAATGGAAAAATTAGTCAAAGAATAGGAACAGATGAAAATAGAAGTCTATGATAAGCTCAACAGAAACAACCTAAGAATCATTGGAGACCCAGGAAGAAAATTTCCAGGAAGAATCAATGGTGAAGAACATCATAAAAGGAAAGTTCCAGAGCTAAAGAATATATGTGATCAAATCCTGCATGCTCAAAGAGTACCAACCAAAAGAGAACCCAGAAAAAATACCCCAAGAAACATCCTATTCACAATGACGAATCCCACAGATAGAGACAGAATTCTGAAAACAGCAAGATCAAAAAGGGAAATTAATTCAAGGGAGCATCCTTGAGATTTACAGCAGACCTATTACCAGAAACACTCAATGCTTGAAAGCAGTGGTGGGATATTGTGACAAGACTGAATGAAATGAATGCTTCACCTAGGATACTGTACCCAGCAAAACTCACTTTTCGGTTTGACGGAAGAATACATGGTTTCACAGACAAAAAACAGCTCAGAAACTTTACAGACTCAAAACCAGTCTTAAGAGAAAAACTGAAAGTCCTAATTTAAGACAAGACTAACCAAAAGACACACCAAATTTTGATATAAGGATGGCATTAAATTTCAGGACAATTAAAAAAAAAAAAAAGAAAAGATGGAGGGGCCGGGCGGTGGCGCTAAAGGTAAGGTGCCTGCCTTACCTGCGCTAGCCTAGGACGGACCGCGGTTCGATCCCCCGGCGTCCCATATGGTCCCCCAAGCCAGGAGCGACTTCTGAGCGCATAGCCAGGAGTAACCCCTGAGCGTCACCGGGTGTGGCCCAAAAACCAAAAAAAAAAAAAAAATTTCAGGACAATTTTTTCTCTCAACGTCAATGGACTAAATGCACCAGTTAAGAGACACAGAGTGGCTAAATGGATCAAAAAATTCAATCCAACCTTCTGCTGCCTACAAACGCACCTGAATAGCCAGAACAAACATAGACTCAAAATAAAAGGCTGGAGAAAAATTATCCAAGCAAACAACACCCATAAAAAAGCTGGAGTGGCCATACTAATATCAGATAATGCAAACTTTATATTCAGGAAGGTTGTAAGGGACAAAGATGGACATTTTATATTAATCAAGGGGTATGTAGAGCAGGAAGAAATAACTCTCCTAAACATATGCACCGAATGAGGGGCCAGCAAAATATTTAATACAATTGTTGAGAAATCTGAAATATAATATCAATAACACAATAATTGTGGGGGACCTCAACATGGCTTTGTCAACACTGGATAGGTCAACCAGACTGAAACCCAACAAGAATATACTAGACCTGAGGAGAGAAATGGAAGAAAGAGGCCTAGTGGATATATATATATATATATATTTCCATCACCAGAAACCTGGATATCATTCTATTCCAATGTACATGGGACATTCTCCAGGATAGACTACATGCTGGCACATAAAACATACCTCCATAATATCAAGAAAATAGAAATTTTTCAGGCTACCTTCGCTGACCACAAGGCTCTGAAATTATTTGTGAATTCCAAAGGGACTCAGAAGAAAAACTTTAACACCTGGCAGTTAAACAGCCTCATACTGAATAACCAGTGGGTCCAAGATGAAATCGAGAAGGAAATCAAAAGGCTCCTGGAAACAAATGACAATAAAGACAGAAACTAACAGAACTTATGGGACACAGCAAAAGCAGTACTGAGAGGAAAATTTATAGCTTTGCAAGCACACATCAGGAAGGAAGAAGGGGCTTACCTGAGTAGCTTAATGACACAGCTAATAGAACTAGAAAGTGCTCAACAGAAGGACCCAAAGATAGGGAGACAGAAGGAAATAACAAAGCTGAGAGCAGAAATCAACGTAGTGGAAACCCAAAAAACAATCCGAAAGATTAACGAAAGCAGAAGTTGGTTCTTTGAAAAAATAAACAAGATTGATAGACCACTGGCAAAACTAACAAAGAAAGAGAGAGAGAGAGACAGACTTGATAACTCGTATTAGGAATGAAAAAGGAGAGATCACTAATATGGCAGAGATTCAAAGGGTAATCAGAAACTACTTTGAGAAACTCTACACCACTAAAAATGAGAACCTGGAAGAAATGGATAAATTCTTGGACTCTTATAATCTTCCACGGTTGAAGGAAGAGGATGTAGCATATCTAAACACCCCCATCACTGTTGATGAAATTAAAACAGTAATCAAATGTCTGCCCAAAAACAAAAGCCCAGGCCCAGATGGATTCACTAACGAATTCTTTCAAACTTTCCAAGAGGAACTACTACCAATTCTGGCAAGACTCTTTCATGAAATTGAACAAATGGAAAAACTTCCAAATAGCTTTTATGAAGCCAATATCACCTTGATACCTAAACCAGACAGAGATGCTATGAAAAAAGAAAATTACAGACCAATATTGCTGGTGAATGCAGATGCAAAGATCCTCAACAAAATCCTGGCAAATAGGATTCAATGCCTCATTAAGAAGATTATCCACTACGATCAAATAGGTTTCATCCCAGGAATCCAAGGAAGGTTTTAAAATCTGTAAATCTATCAACATAATACACAATATCAACAACAAGAAAAATAAAAATCACATGATCATATCAATAGATGCAGAGAAAGCATTTGATAAGGTCCAACACCCATTCTTGATCAAAACTCTCAGCAAGATGGGAATGGAAGGAACCTTTCTCAATATCGTTAAGGCCATCTACCACAAGCCAGTGGCAAATATCCTCAATGGAGAAAAACTAAAAGCCTTCCCTCTAAATCAGGGGTCTTCAAACTATGGCCTCGGGCCACATATTCTATTTGTTTTGTTTCTTCAAATCAAAATAAGATATATGCAGTGTGCATAGGAATTTGTTCATAGTTTTTATTTTCACTATAGTCTGGTCCTTCAACGGTCTGAAGGTCAGTGAACTGGCCCCCTGTTTAAAAATTTTGAGGACCACTGCTTGAAATTCTGGCACAAGACAAGACTGTCCTATCTCACCACTCCTATTCAGCATAGCACTGGAAGTACTTGCTATAGTGATTATGCAAGAAAAAAATATCAAGGGAATCCAGATAGAAAAGGAAGAAGTCAAGCTCTCAGTGTTTGCAGATGGCATGATACTCTACTTTGAAAACCCTAAAGACTCTACCAAAAAGCTTCTAGAAACAATAGCCTCATATAGCAAGGTGGAAGGCTACAAAATTAACACATAAAAATCAATGGCCTTTCTATACACCATAGTAATAAGGAAAAAATGGACATTTAGAAAACAACCCCATTCACAATAGTGCCAAACAAATTCAAATATTTGGGAATCAACTTGGCTAAAAATGTGAAGGACCTATACAAAGAAAACTATAAATTCTGGTCCAAGAAATAAGAGGACACGTGGAAATGGAAACACATACCCTGCTCATGGATTGGCAGGATTAACATCATCAATATACTCCCCAAGGCATTATACAGATTTAATTTGATCCCTAAAGATACCCATGATATTCTTCAAAGAAGTGGATCAGGCACTTTTGAAATTCGTTTGGAACAATAAACAGAATAGCTAAAGCAATCATTGGGAAAAAGAATATGGGAGGAATTACTTTCCCCAATTTTAAACTTTACTACAAAGCAATAGTTATCAAAACAGCATGGTATTGGAATAAGGACAGTCCCTCAGATCAGTGGAATAGGCTTGAATACTCAGAAAATGTTCCCCAGACATACAATCACCTAATTTTTGATAAAGGAGCAAGAAATCCTAAATGGAGCAAAGAAAGCCTCTTCAACAAGTAGTGTTGGCACAACTGGATAGCCACTTGCAAAAAATTGAACTTGGACCCCCAGCTAACATCATGTACGAAGGTAAAATCCAAATAAATGAAAGACTTCGATATCAGACCCGAAACCATAAGATATATAGAACAACACATAGGCAAAACACTCCAGGACATTGAGAGTACAGGCATCTTCAAGGAGGAAACTGCACTCTCCAAGCAAGTGAAAGCAGAGATTAACAGATGGGAATATATTAAGCTGAGAAGCTTCTGCACCTCAAAGGAAATAGTGCCCAGGATACAAGAGCCACCCACTGAGTGGGAGAAACTATTCACCCAATACCCATCAGATAAGGGGCTAATCTCCAAAATATACAAGGCACTGACAGAACTTTACAAGAAAAAAACATCTAATCCCATCAAAAAATGGGGAGAAGAAATGAACAGACACTTTGACAAAGAAGAAATACAAATGGCCAAAAGACACATGAAAAAATGCTCCACATCACTAATCATCAGAGAGATGCAAATCAAAACAACTATGAGGTACCACCTCACACCCCAGAGAATGGCACACATCACAAAGAATGAGAACAAGCAGTGTTGGCGGGGATGTGGAGAGAAAGGAACTCTTATCCACTGCTGGTGGGAATGCCGTCTAGTTCAGCCTTTATGGAAAGCGATATGGAGATTCCTCCAAAAACTGGAAGTCGAGCTCCTATACGATCCAGCTATACCACTCCTAGGAATATACCCTAGGAACACAAAAATACAATACAAAAACCCCTTCGTTACACCTATATTCATTGCAGCACTATTTACCATAGCAAGGCTCTGGAAACAACCAAGATGCCCTTCAACAAACGAATGGGTAAAGAAATTGTGGTACATATGCACAATAGAATATTAAGCAGCTGTCACGAGAGATGAAGTCATGAAATTTTCCTATACATGGATGTACACGGAATCTATTATGCTAAGTGAAATAAGTCAGAGAGAGAGAGAGGAAAACGCAGAATGGTCTCACTCATCTATGGGTTTTAAGAAAAATGAAAGACATTCTTGCAATAATAATTTTCAGATACAAAAGAGAAAAGAGCTGGAAGTTACAGCTCACCTCAGGAAGCTCACCACAAAGAGTGATGAGTTTAGTTAAGGAAATAACTACGTTTTGAACTGTCCTAATAATGAGAATATATGAGGGAAATGGAAAGCCTGTCTAGAGTACAGGCGGGAGTCGGTGGGGAGGAGGGAGATTTGGGACATTGTTGATGGGAATGTTGTACTGGTGATGGGTGGTGATCTTTACATGACTGAATACCAAACAAAATTATGTATGTAATCAAGGTGTTTTACTAAAATATAATATATATAAATGCCCTTCTGACCTAAAATATTATTGTCAACAATATGTAAGCCACTATGATCAAAATAAAAATTATATTAATAATTAAAAAAAAGAATGAGTTTTCTCTTGCTGTCTTTTTCTTTTTCTTCTTTCTTTCCTTTTTTTTTTTTGTTTTTTTTTGTTTTTTGGGCCACACCCGGTGGTGCTCAGGGTTACTCCTTGCTGTCTGCTCAGAAATAGCTCCTGGCAGGTACGAGGGACCATATGGGACACCGGTATTCGAACCAACCACCTTTGGTCCTGGATCGGCTGCTTGCAAGGCAAACACCACTGTGCTATTTCTCCGGGCCCTTTTTCATTTTCTTAAGGTGACTTTTTAGAAACTTTTCTGGTCACACGTTAATCTGTTACATGACCATATTTTGCTTAGAGGAATGCTTTACTGCTTTCTAAGAAAGTATCTTGTTAATAAAGAAAGTAGGAAGAATGGATAGATGCTGATGGGTATAGTAATCTGCCACAAATGTTCATTAGATGCAAAAATTCCAAATTGATGGAAATTCAGGCAAGGCTCCTGAAGTCCACTGGCAGAGACTGCTTTTTTAATTGACAAAAACTATCAGGGACAAGTGAAACAGGGCTGTATGTGGTGTGTTTAAAAAACATCGAGAGGGGCCAGTGCGATGGCACAGCAGTAGGGAGTTTGCTTTGCATGTGGCCATTCCAGGACAGACCACTGTTTAATCCCCAGTATCCCATATGGTCTCCCAATTGCCAGGAGCAATTTCTGAGCACATAGTGAGGAGTAATACCTGAGCGTCACAGGGTGTGGCCCCCCCAAAAAAAAAATCTTTGTGAGAACCTTGTATGTAAGTAGCAGAGGTATGCAGGGGAAACCAATAATACCTGTCAATCTTGAGATAAGAAGGAATGTAAGAGAATAAGGAAAAAAAAACAACCCACTGTTCCAGCAGACTGTAAATTATTTCAAGTGATATCAAGGTATTTTTGTTTTTGTTTTTTTGTTTTGTGTGTGTATATGTGTGAGTGTGTGTGTGTGTGTGTGTGTGTGTGTGTGTTGGTCCCAGTGATGCTCAGGACTTACTCCTGGGTATGCGCTCAGAAATCGCTCCTGGCTTGGGGGACCATATGGGACACCAGGGGATTGAACCGAGGTCCATCGTAGGTTAGCGTGTAGCAAGGCAAATGCCCTACTGCTTGTGCCACTGCTGTGGCCCCTACTTAAGGCACTTAAAACAAGAATGAGGAGGAATCTGAGGAGATGCAGAGGAGTTTGCTATTAGAGAATGAGATTATAGTGAGCATTGATTCTTACTCTTTTGATCATGTGTTCAGTAAAGTACAGCTCTGGTATATATAAGTGAAAATAACAGCAATATATTGATGTACTTATACTCTATATGACATTATAAAAATAAAATCTTAAAAATAATGAAATAAAAATATCAAATGTATTATTTCCTTTCCCATCTACCTGCTTATTATTTTGCCAATCTCTTGGATTATATCGGCTTCAGTTGCAATATAGCTGAGGACAGTAACTGTATTAGGAGCAGTCCGAGCAACCTGACCTGTAATCATTACTATAAAATTAAGCAAGGAGATCTTTAGACTAATTTAGCACTGCCTCGACTGACTACACAACCAAATTAAAATCTTACTGATAAACGCTTAACAATTATCAAATCAAAGAGACAACCAGTCACACAGGGCCAACTGAGCTTTAGGTTTATGCAAACAAATATTTTCCTTTCTGCTTTTCCTGTATGTCAATCTTCCTGGCTTCTGAGGGTAGTTGCTCCTAACCTCTAAATTGGTTCTGCTCAGTTTGAATGTACTTTTCTCAAGTAAATTAGTAAAAACCCTCCTCTTAGAAATAAGATTTAGAAGGGCCAGAATTTAGAAGGGCTAAGCAGGTAGGGCACGTAGCTGACCCGAGTTCGATTCCCAGCTTCCATATGATCCCTCAAGCCTGCCAGGAATAATTTCTAAGTGCAGAGCCAAGAGTATGACCCAAAAAACAGAAAGAAAATAAAGAAGAGTTAGAATACTTAAAATACTTCAAATAATTTTGATAATATGCAAGGCGAAGTAAGATTGTTTAGGGAAAGAAAAAACATTATTTATGGATATTATCATTTAGGGAGATGACATTTTACTTGAAACCTCAGCAAAATCAGATCCAAGAAATATAAAAAATTAACATATATTAAAGAAGAAACTCCTAGTAATATTTTTAAAAGATTCTTACTGGATCAGAGTTAATAAGGGTGCTTGCCTTGCTCATGATTTGATCCCTTGTACCCATATATGGTCCCCCACCCTGTCAGAGTAAGTCCTTTGTATATAGCCAGATAGAACACAAAAACCTGTGTGGAGAAGGGATTCCGTATGAAATGATTTTGATACAGGTATTATTAAATGGGAGAGGGGAGATGCAGTATGATTTTGATTTTTCTAAAAGGGGAATAAAAACTAGATCATGGAAATATCAAACCCATGGAAAATAATGAAAATTTAAACTTAAAATTGATAGAAACAAATCACAAATAATGGTGTTGAGTAGTAGTATCAGTATTTAAACCTCTGTGCTTTCAAGCAATATTAAAAATTTTTAAAGGCATACTATTTGCAACCATATGTCTACCTAAAAATCTTATATGATTCACTTTATTTTATTATATATTTTTGTGATGCCACACCCCAAATTGGTGTTCATAGCATACTTCTCACTCTGTGGTCAGGATCACTCTTGTCAGGAATTGCAGGAATTGGTGCAATATAGGACTTGCTGAAATTAAACCTGCTTTTTTTTTTTTAAGGTTTAATGTCAAATGAAAAGACATAGCTTATTTAGTAAAAGTTTGTTAATTATCATAAATCTTGATATTTTGGATAGTATTTTGTGTCTGTATAAAAAGATACATAGTTATTCCATTTTATATCTAAATTTACTTCAGTTTTATTCTAAGTACTTATATAAAATATATCTTTACACATTCATACATGGAAAAGGAAATTGCATATCATCTTTTTCTTTTGTAGGCCGTTTATATGCTATGCAAACTGGAATGAAGATTGATAGTAAGACTCCCGAGTGTCGCAAATTTTTATCAAAACTGATGGATCAGTTAGAAGCTGTAAGTTCAACATGATCGTTTGTTTTATGATTAATACATAGAATGCTATTATACTTCATTTGTATATCTATATGTTGTCAGTTCTTCCCTTAACAGCAAGGGGGAAAACACACAATTGTTTTCATGTGCCTCATACTGCTGAATTGTAAGCAGAAATTAAGTATATTCTAAGAATCTGTGCATATACCCTGTACCTATCTTCTTTCATGTTATTGTAGATTATTAGATTTGACAGTAGAAATTTGAAATTAAAACTTTTAGATTAATTTGATTAAGGAAGAAATTCCTATTTCTTTATTAGGATACCTGAAACTACATAGTCTTGAATGAAATTTCTTCTTCTTTTGATATTTTGCATTTTAGAGCTACTGAGAGACTTGAGGGTTCTTAGGAATGTGTTTCTCCAAAAATTTTGTGTACATTAAATTTTATTTTAAATGTAAAAGTGGGGTAGAATAATTTTGTTTTTGCAATATTTCATTGTCACTTACTTTTCTAGACTTGAGTGTAATTTTATTTTAAGTGACTATTAGAATTATATGAACTTAAGCATGCACTTCTGTGATCACAAATTATATTCTTTTAATACATTTATTTTAGCTTAAGAAACAGTTGGGAGATAATGAAGCTATTACTCAAGAAATAGTTGGTTGTGCCCATTTGGAGAATTATGCTTTGAAAATGTTTTTGTATGCAGATAATGAAGATCGTGCTGGGCATTTTCACAAGTAAGTAAAGAAAGGAAAGGTTTTTAAATAGAGTTACTCTAAACTAAAATTGTCCCATTTTTTTCTTGAATACTTTTCTACTCCCTGATTAATGACATTTCTTTTTGAACTATTTGTAGAAGCTGAGAATGATTTTGAATTACAAGTGCAATCCTATCTTTTTAGAAAAATATGATTGAGAGAAAGACTCCCAGGGCAGATTCATTTTCTCAGTAAATATTTCCTAATTAGCCATTCTTTAACAGTGAAATCTAAGTTGATTTTAGCCAAAAATATGCCGGTTCAGTTTTCTAAGAATCAAAAGAATGCTAATCAAAAAGTACTATAACCTGTCATTTCATTAGTACTTTCTCCTAAAAGCATATTACAAAATAAGTTTCAGGGTGTTCTTGAAATCTGATTTAATTTCAAACAGCAATTTGAGTTTTCCTGCATATCTTATACTAATGTTTTTTCTCTAAACGACACCAATTCTCTTCTCTTCCAGAAACATGATCAAGTCCTTCTATACTGCAAGTCTTTTAATAGATGTCATAACAGTGTTTGGAGAGCTCACTGATGAAGTTAGTGTACATTCTTTGTCTCATTAGCTAACGATCAGTACTGTATTTTTTGTTACTGCATTTTTTATTTGAACGTCTTGTACATCAAAAAGGTAAAGTGGTCAAATTATGTCATTTTCTATTGGCCACATTTTATATGTGAAAACAGTCTTTGATATGGCTCAGTGGTAGAGAATAGTCCTTGTCTAGATAAAGATCTGGCTTTAACCTCCAGTTACCTCCACAAAAAGGAAAAGAAAGATAGGATTATTTTTAAAAGTTTTTAGTAGTAATTAAAATCCTAGGTATATTTTGCACTTTATCAAATGCATTATCAACTGTATTTATTAGGGTAGATGTAGAATTTTATTTTACTGTACTTAGATATTACTAGCTATTTAATATAATACCAAGTATAAGAATGTATATCATACTTTTATATAAGCATATATGCTGCTATATCTAATATTAACTTGTGCTTTATGTAACATATACATACTATTTTATATTTCTACAGTTATTGTTTATCAGACTAGAAACAGCCTTTTAGAACTTTTGATGTTTTTTCCAGAGTCAAGAATGTTATCATTTATGATTTATCTTTATTGTCACATTTAGAACTTGATATTCTATATGATGCTTCATATCCATGTTATCATAATCACTCTCAGATGAATAGAACACATAATATTTTTTCTAAGCAAGCAAATTGAGGGAAACTGAGAAACTTGCTGCTGTGAGTTCATTATTTTCACTGTGGCAGGCTTTTTCTTGTCATAGAATATTTGTTTTTTGGGAGAAGAGATAATAGTCAAAATAAAGAAAAGAAAAATGATATAGCTACGTATAGGACTGAAAGGGGCATTTTATATCAGTGAGTTTTCTCTGATGGATTTTATAAAATGATGACCAACTCCTAGTAAAGTTTCAAATAACAAATTACAGTCTATTTACAAGATACTCGCTTATTCATGAAATAACATTGAAATGGTATTTTTGTGTATTTACATATAAAATGAAGCTAGTCTCTAAATTTAGTGATTTTAAGTGGGGTTTTGGCATTTGGAGTTCTGAGTGATACATTTCAGGACATCAGAGATCCATATTTCTTATCTAGGCATGACTTTCTAATCTTTCAGATAACCAGATAATACCCATTTAGATAACACCGATGTATTTCTGAAACATCCTAGAAAGCAGTTGCTTCTCATCTAACTGAGGCCCCTTTTCTACCTTATTTCCTTCCTTTGACAACCCCACTATATACACACACTAGTTGCCTTCTTACTTTTGAGCTCTTTTGGACAATCTCGGGACCCCATTGAGGACTCTATATCCCTTGGCTGAGATGCTGCTCAAACTTATGAAGCAATGTCCATCGAAAGCTACTGCTGTCAAGTTATCTTGAGACTCAGAGAATACTGAGACCTGGAGGTTGGAAGTTCTCAGTATTGCCTTTTTTGTATTCTGAAAGTTTTAATGCATCAACTCTATTTTATTCCCAACCTTTTTTATTCACATCTCTTATTTTTACTGATCTCAATTTGTTGCTGTTTTTTTTTTTTTAACTAGTGCTGGTGGGAATATATGTTATATAATTGTGAATACAGAAGTGCTTTCTAACATAATATATGAAAAACTTTTTTGTTTATTTGGTTTTGGGTTTTGGGGCCATTGACAACAGTGCTCAGAGCTTTCTCTTGGCTGAGTTCTCTGTGCCAGGGATCATTCCTGGAAGGACTCAAGAGATCAGTCACATGTCACATGCAAGGAAAGCACCCTACCCATTGGACTCTCTATACAACTCTATAAATAGCTTGGAAGAGAAAGAATGATGAGACTTCAGATTAGAAAAGTAAGTAATAAACTATATTAAACAAATGGTAGAAGTTGTGGAGCCTTAAGTAGTCTGACTTTTGAACAGATAGCTGTAGTTTGGAGTGTTACGGCTACAGTACTTATCTTATAGTAGGGTTTATAGATGAAAAAGCTAGTCTTGGTAAAAATAACTAGTTAATTGTTCAGGAACTTCATATAAACTGTGTTGTTTTTATTTTAAGAAAAACTGTTTTGGCTCAGATTCTAAATTTTTATTGAAGAGCATTAAAAAGAAATTAGCACAGAGGGGCTGAAACAATATAGTATAGCTGATAGGGTGTTTGCCTTGCATACTGCTTACCCAAGTTTGACCTCTGACATCTGATCCCATCTTCTGAGCTCTATCAGGAGTAATTCCTAGATATAGAGCCAGAACATTGCCAGTTGTACCCCACTTCTCCTAAAAAGAGGAAATTTGCACAATTTTGGCAATAAATGGAAAAAAAATTCATAAAGTACAGGTGAGTTCAATTTGAGTAATTGGATAATTTGGGGAAAGAGAGTAGCTTTGAAAGAGAATCATCAAATAAACGTCCTGTATTTTTAATCTATTAGAAATAAATAAACAGTCAGAAATAGTATCAGAAGATCCTGTGAAGGCACAATAGGTGATCAGTTTGCCAAATACTTTACACAGGACTTGCCAAAGTCCTATCCTTGTTCTTATATGAGAAGCTACTTTTGCTCACTTACTTGAGAAACAAACACATAAGCTTTAGAAATTAATCACTGTCAATAGTGAGGAGCACCAAGATCATAGACTGGTAAGAAATACTGCAATGTCCAAAAGTGTTATCTGAGTAAAGTAGGTATTCTGTTTATTTACTGGAAAGACACATAATTACTTCCACATGTTATTAGAATATGCTTACTCTGCATTTGTGTTTAAGTGTCCCTTGCTAGAGCAAGGCTTACATGATTCGAATGAAAGGGTTTCCAAAGAAGTTGGATAGGCAGCCTTACTATTTAAAGACAGGGTACTAAAGTGTGTTTGTAGAATAAAAGATTAAACAGCTAATTTCCAGAATGTGTTCTCTCCTTTCACCAGCCAGCCTGCTACCTGGGCCCCTTTGCTTTGCACTGACACTGGAATGAAGTAGCAAATAACATCTGTATTGATGGTTAAAGGACTCAAATACCTGGAGGGTTACTTTAAATTACAGTGGGAAAACAGAAGAGTATAAGTATCTTGTCCCCAGATATTATATCTTGAAATAATAATCTTAAACTCTGTGATCAAGACCAAACTTTTTCTTGTTTTGTTTTGTTATGTTTTCTGGGGCCACCCTTGGCTTTCCTCCTGGCTCAGCACTCCAGGATCACTCCTGCCCAGTGCTCAGGAATAGTTTTTGCAATCTAATAAGTGTTGTTGCTGTCTAAATAAAATAAAATGTGATTAAAAAAATAAAAGAAAATGTAATAAAATCCATAGTCATAGTTGGAGATATTTAACAAATCAGGAAGGCCAAGTAGATTTTAAATAAATATAACTAAATTGAATAAAATAAGCCACATCAAGGGCCCGGAGAGATAGCACAGCGGCATTTGCCTTGCAAGCAGCCGATCCAGGACCAAAGGTGGTTGGTTCGAATCCCGGTGTCCCATATGGTCCCCCGTGCCTGCCAGGAGCTATTTCTGAGCAGACAGCCAGGAGTAACCCCTGAGCACCGCTGGGTGTGGCCCAAAAACCAAAAAAAAAAAAAAAAAAAAAAAAATAAGCCACATCAAGTTTTGGCTAGAATGTTAAACAATAAATGCTTTAATACATTGCTTATTTGATATTAGATATTATAATCACTTTGGGGAAAATTTTGGCAGATTTTTTAAAAGGATAAACAGACACCTACCCTTTTACCCAGCAATTCCCCCTTGGTATTTATCCAAAAGAAATGAAAACATGTCCAGAAAAAGTGCTCATAGGAACTTTCTTCATAATAGCCTAAAGTTAAAAAACAACCCTGATGTGTCTCAACAGAGAAATTGATAAAACAAATTGTGGAGTTTACTAAGATATAAAAAGAAACTGACAACTGGTATTTTATGTAAAATAGTTGAATCTTATACAGCTATCATGCTGAACAAAGAAGACTTTAAGTTAACTTTAAGTTACAAATTTTATATTCACTTCATGGAATATACTATAGCAGGCAAATTTACTCCAATGAAAGAAGTATGGAAAAAGCTTTTATGGGGCAAAAAAAAATTGATCTAGAAAGTAACTATAGTGAACTGGAAATGTCTTAGTTTTATGGAATATTTTTGAAGTTGTATCTGTTTTTTAAAATAAATCAAAGTATACTTTTTGGTCTAACTCATTTCTTGGTATAACAATGTAGGTAATTTTGTTTTGGTGATTTAGTTTAGCAAATCTGTTGCTTATATTTGTTCTAGTATTGAGCACATGAATAAATACACTGGGACAGCCAGTTTTTTTCTGGAGAAAGACATTACAATGTAAAATGAAATAAGATTAGGTTGTATTAGAATTGGTGATTGCCATATTAATAATTCGTGTTTATAAATAAATTCGATCAATAGATATACATAAACATAGACATATGGACACTTGACCTGTAATAATAACTAGAATTGCAATAGTCTACTTAATTTGCAACTTTTTTCAGTAAAATTACTAATAGCAAGATAACACTTAAGGTCTTTTATCACACAAAAACATTGATGTAGGTATCAATTGAATAGAAATTTGTTTAGCATTATTATAATATAGTATACAATAACAAAATATTTTATAATGGACTATGTTAGTGATAAGGTTGCTGGTTAACCATATGTTACTGGTAGTTAACTTTGGAGATAGTAAAAAGTTATATGCAGGGGCCAGCGAGATAGCATGGAGGTAGGGCGTTTGCCTTTCATGCAGAAGGTCATTGGTTCAAAAACCGGCATCCCATATGGTCCCCTGTGCCTGCCAGGAGCTATTTCTGAGCCTGGAGCCAGGAGTATCCCTGAGCAATGCCGGGTGTGACCCAAAAAAATAAATAAATAAATTAAAAAAAGTTATATGAAGATTTTCTGTTGTGCAGGGCTAACACACAGTTCTCTGCATTAACAGTCAACTATAAAATTAGATGATTTTATATATAGATATGTGTATGATTGAATGTGTGAATGCAGCATTTATACAAGATATATTTTTTATACATAAACATAATTCTATTATACTGTAAAGACTTGGAAGCAGTGGGTTATTTTGTGCCTGATTTTGGATTCTAAGTTTCATTCACCTTTAAAAGAAACCAGATATTACAGAAAGAAATGACTCTAGGACTGAGTTATGTAATATACTAGATTAATGGGATCTTTTTATGGCTAAAAGTAAAGAAATATTTATGAAATTATGGCACTAAAATTGTGGAGAATTTGAACATCAGAATAAGAAGCATATTAATAATTGAGAATCCATGTGATAAAATCATCTGTTTTCAAGAATGGAGAAAGTAAAACTATAAAAAATATAGAAATTATGAAGTTGAAAAATTATTAGTGGTTTTTAATCTAATAAGTAGTAAGTCATAAGTTTGTGAAAGAACAGCCTATATTGGTCACTATTATCTCCGTCAACATTTTTTTTTTAGGGGGACCATAATCAATGGAGTTTGGAGGTTACTCTCATTTCTGTGCTCAAACGTTTACACAGAAGTGTTCAGGGCACTTTGATGTGCCAGGATTGCATCCAAGCATCCTAGATGCAGAATTTATACTTAATCTTTTAAGGTATTGCTTAGTTTATTTGGTAATTTAAGCCGCATTCAGCTGTGCTCAGAGTTTATTCTTAGCTCTGTGCTCAAGAATAGTGTTGCAGTGCTAGAGAACTACATGTAGCAGTAGGGATTGAACTGGGTTCTGCTGCTACATCTCCTATACTTTCTCTGTGGCATTTATTTATCTTAAAGAGGAAAATATAATGTCTATATGTGTATTTTGAGCTGTCAAACTTAAACGTGAAATGTTGGTTAGGATATAGACAACATTGTTCAGAAAGGAAATCTGAATTTGAAAGTTTGTAGGCTAGAAAATTGGTATGTAAAGCCATGTAAGTGGTAACAAGGTCAAGTATTGAAGGAAAAAATGAGAAGCCCCAAGAACTGAAGTCTGGCAGCCCCCACTTTGGAGATCAGAATGAATTTGCATAGTGTGTGAGAGGGTGCTTGCTTTGCATGATGCTGACCAGAGGCTCAATTCCCAGCATCCCATATAGTCCCCAGAGATCCAAGTGCAGAGTCAAGAGTTAGTTTGACTAATGCCCAAAACAAACAAACAAACAAAAGAATACGTATATGTATAGAGCAAAAAAGTGGCACTCAGGATGCTCAAGAAAACCAGGTCTTTATAACCAGAATACTAAAGGGGTGAGGGCATTGCAAGAGGAGCGATTAATTTTTTTATGCCGATTGAGTTATTGAATATGATATATAAAACTTCAGGTAGCCAAAAGGAAGTCTGTAACCTTGACCAAAGCAGTAGCAAAGTGTGCTGGTGACAAACTTTTAGGTAGGATGGTTTCAAAAGAAAACCCAAAATATCTTAGTCTTTTCTTGCTTGCTAGCTAGCTTTTTGTTGTGCCATTAAAAAATAATTTATTTCATATTTTCCATAGTTTGAGAAGGAACATACATTTTTTATTACATTCTCTTTGTTGTTTTGTTTGGGGCCAAACCAGTGCTCAAAGCTGATTCCTATTTAGAGCTCTGGGTTTGATTCTGATGGTGCCCAGGGATCATTTGGTGGTAGGGATCCAGCATACAAAGCATGTTCTCTCTCCCCTGTTACATCTTCTAGTGATTTTTATATGTATTCAGAATGAGAACCCTTGTTCTAGGTCTAACTGACTGATGTTTGTTTAACCATTCTTGAGTGTTAGCAAATACAAAGGATTTCAAATTGGCTCTAGTGGCCAAAATTTGCAGGAGTCAGTAATTCTGAGCCATTGAGTTACAAAACAGGAACTAAGAGGCCAGGGACAAAAGTAAAAGTTCTTATTTATAATTCCTGTTTCCCAGAAAGGATGTCTAATCAGCCAAAAGAAAATATCTAAAAAATATTGACATCTTGAAAATTTCCTTTGAAATAATAATATGTAATAGCTAGCTAGCATTCTTTATTTTAAAGAAAATAAGCAAATTCATTTTCAGTGAGAGCTGCCAACATGTTCTGCTAAATATTTCAGGTGCTCACTTTCAGAGTTTTGCAAATAATGTAGAATAAAAATCACATATGTTGATTTATCTGCTTTGTGGGAAATACTTTAAATGTCTTTTTTTAAATGAACCCATTTCAGGTTAGAATAACGTCTTTTAGACTTCCTAGAGTCCAGATTAATTTTGAAAGTCTGCACTCTTCATTCTATATTATTAGAAATGAGGAGTCTTCTGAAATTATTTTAATACAAATTACCCAATTAAGCTGTTGGATACTATTAAATTATCGCAAACTAGTGAAAATCCGCCTAATTTTTTAAAATTACAAAAGAAGGACAATTAAATTTTCATGAGCAATTTATTCATTTACTCTCAAAATGTTCCTTTTTATACTTTTCTACTAGAGTACATCCTGTATTAATACATATTAAGTAGCTGATCTTTTAAAGCCCCATTTTCCCTTAGTTTATATGTTCCCTTCTAAATTGCAAATTATGTATGCTAATGAAGTTACATGAACTAATTGAAGCTTACCAAGGAAGCACTGACTTGAGTGATTGACTTTACTATTTAATAGCATGAACCTGTATAAATTACTTATGTTTGTAATGCACTGATCATTACAGTGGTAGAATTAGAAAAGCCTGAGAGACAGAGTTGAAGAAAATGTTTTGGATTCAGATAAGACTTACATTTAGTGAAGGAAATTGTCTGCTTTTTACATTAGATTCTGAAATTCGTGTCTATCTTATGCATGCCATTTTCCATGTTACTATGGTGCCTAAATTGAGTAAACAGTTAAGTAACTTAAAGAACTGTTGGCTTGCATGGGAGCTTATAAGTGAATACATTTTTGAAGCTGGACTTGAAAAAAGGACAGTTTTGGTGGAAGAAGAAACAACATGAAATTAGAACAAGAACATGGGAGAGGGGAACAGGGAAAGAGTCCCATCTGGTTTGAAAGCAAGAATGCGAAGTAAGGCTAGGAGCCTGTTGAAGCATATGCTTTGCATGTGGGAACTACAGATTCAAACTCCTGTATTGCTTGGTTGCCTGAACACTTTCATGTGTAGACAGACCTCCCGGAAGATCAGACAGAACTGTGTCCAAAGTATAACACTGACCTACTACTCTTCATGTCTCTGAGCTTCAGCATGAATATAATGTGATGTGCCTAAATTTCAAGGCTATTGAGAGAACCAGGTCAGAAAAATTTTGGAAGTTAAAATGTTTTCGAAAGTGGCTTTACCACTCCCAGGCAGATGTAGGGGATCTCTGTTATGTATCATCCAGGGGCAATTGGGAGGTGCTCTGTATGCATTTAGGGGGTGCTTTTTGTTTATTAACACGAGATTTCCAGTGGTATGTCAAGTGATTGTTTTTTCCTAAAAGGGGAAGGTCAGTAGGCCTAGTTTAGGAAACTGGTCTAAGGAATATTACAATAAAGATGTTTGTCTGTGACTTAACTCATGTCCTGAATTTGTCTTATTAATACAGCTAGTCCCTAATAGTGTGTCTTCTGCCCATGGGTGTGTGTGTGTTTGTATGTGTGTATGTGTAATTTTTTTGTTCTTTTTAACTTTGCTTTGGCTTTTCCTTCATAGGATATTCTTTTTTGTTTTTGTTTTTGGGCCACACCTGTTGACGCTCAAAGGGTTCTCCTGGCTATGCACTCAGAAATCGCTCCTTGCTTGGGGGGACCATATGGGATGCCAGGGGATCGAACCGAGGTCCATCCTAGGCTAGTGCTTGCAAGGCAGACGCCTTACCTCTAGCGCCACCGCGCCAGTCCCTGTAGGATATTCTTAATACTACTTGTCACTTTAATTCATCATGCCCTATCCTGCAAGATTATACTAAAATATTTACTTTTCCAGTTATTTTTACTATTTTCTTTCTCTTAATTGTTTTATGTACTTACTATAATGCACAATTCAGTACTTTATATTTACTATATTTTATGATGTTCTTTTCAATAGGTGCATTTTAGTTTCAAGTGTACACAAATGATTTAATCTTTGTGTAAATTGTAAAATGATAACTGTAATCAACATAGTAGCATCTGTAACCATGCAGTATTATCTAAATTTTTTTTTTGATTGTGATGAGAACTTTGTTTTATTTTTTGTTTTAGATCGACACCTATTGGTGCTCAATGGTTACTCCTGGCTCTACCCTCAGGAATCATTCCTGGCTGGCTCGGGGGATTGTATGGGCTGCTAGGGATCAAACCCAAAGTACACTGCTGTCCTGTCAGTCCAGCCTCAGTTGTGATGAGAAATCTTATTGAGCCTAGAGGAAAATGCACTGGCTTAAAGGATCTTCCTTTTGATAGTTCAAATTGCCTTTATCCTATATGTGCTGAGGCATAGTCCTAGAGGCTCTCCCATTTGAGCACTGCTGTCTGAAATCTGTGCTCACAAGTGTTTTCTGACCACACCATATCTAGAAGTCTGTGTGCATTACAAGAAGAGATGTTGCCCTTTAAAGCACTGCAGTTAAATGTATACAATTGTATTTACCACTTTCAGTTGTTGAATCACAACCAGCAAAAGTGACTCCTCAAGAGGGTCAGTTTGACTGCTTTCAGACACTTGTGCAGCATCACAGCAGAAAGGGTTCAGACCTCAGTGAGCACCTCATGAGCACCCCACACTCACACACACCATGAGAGCACCACAACCAAGCTTTGGTACCATTGCTGAACATCATAATAACCAAACTAAAGGGGACGTTTAAAGGACTTATAATATCATCTTAGCAACTTGCAAGTATGAAACACAGTTTTAATATGTATAATGGTCACTGTTTTACTTGACAGTCCTGTGGCTTGTTTCTTATTATAATTTTATAACTTGAAGCTTGTGGAGTTTTTTTTATGTCTTCTCCCATCAGTGATATTTTTTATTTTAGTGCCCAGATCAAGATAATAAACTCTGGGCCCAGAGAGATAGCACAGCGGCGTTTGCCTTGCAAGCAACCGATCCAGGACCAAAGGTGGTTGGTTCGAATCCCGGTGTCCCATATGGTCCCCCGTGCCTGCCAGGAGCTATTTCTGAACAGATAGCCAGGAGTAACCCCTGAGCAACGCTGGGTGTGGCCCAAAAACCAAAAACCAAAAAAAAAAAAAAAAAAAGATAATAAACTCTAATACCAAAAATAATGTGTTATATGTATTTCCCATATGACTAACTGAAGTTCTTAATAGCTAGAATTTATTAAGGCTTTAAAAAATGCTGAAGTTAATTATGTCTCTGGTTTCCTCCAAAGAGGGAAATTTGAGATAATCACTTATTTCATTAGTTTCTATTTCTGCATGATAGACTACTAACAAACATTTTCAAATATCATACTACAAATAATGAATTTAAATGGACATGCATACCTAATTCAAAAATAAACTATTGTTTGTAGATCTTCAGTTCCATTTGCCTAAGATTTTGAAAAAAGTCAAACTGTTCTGGAAATAGGGACTGGAGCAATAACTCAGTGGGAACTGTTTTGCCTTGTATGAAGCCGACCCTGGAAGGACCTGGGTTTGATTCCCAGTATCCCATTTAGTCCCCTGAGCCTGCCAGGATTAACCCCTGAGCACTGCTGGGTGTGGCTCAAAAACAAAACAAACAAAATTATTCTAGAAATAGTATTTTTTCTGGAAATAATTTTTACCCCAGTTTTTTGTTTGTTTTTTTTTTTTTTTTTGGTTTGTTTTTGGGTTACATCCAGCGATGCTCAGAGTTTGCTCCTGACTCTGCAGTTAGAAATTATTCCTGGCTGTGCCTCAGCAATTCATCTGAGATGCCAGTGATTCATCTGAGATACCCAGGTCAGCTGCATGCATGGCAAGTTACCTACCCACTGTACTATTTCTCTAGCCTGAAAAATATTCTTTAGAAAACAGTGATTAAGTACATAGTATTGTTTCTAAAAATGAGGAAGGAAGAAAAAATAGTTGATGCCACTGTTTTATTATTCAAAAATAGTCAATACAGGAATTTCAAGTTTTCTATATTAATATATAGTAAAATTAATTGAGCTTTATAAACTCGTTAGTCATTTTATTACCACAGAAGTAAAGTCGTTGTCAAGAAGGATGATGTCTATTACCATCATGTTAGCTCGCAGACATTGGAGATGTATATATTTATTGAACTATTACTCCTGATAACAAAGCCACCAACTGCTTGACAGATAGCTAACAAGACTGATTTTACCATTATTGAGTTTTAGTTTTGGGTGTGTTTGAGAGGGAAGGATTTCATATATATTTGATTATCAAATAAAGGAGAACTACTGGGAAGTCTTGTCTTATATTAGAAAGCAGAAAAGAATTTTTGAGGCAATTAGAAGACTCTGACCAGAACTATGAGGAATTAACTTCAAGCTTTGAGTAGGAATGAATTACACCTATGTTAGAAAAAGGGCAAAAGGCAATGGGAACCAAATCGTCCAGACTTTCACATGCTTAAATGATGGCCTGGTCCCACTATCAATTTCCAGGATAAAATAATGACTGTAGACTCTTGTTGGTGGTCTGGTCTAGATTGATTCCTCTGTGACATTATTAGGATGTGTGGGAGTCTATTCCCCTTTCTGCACAGCAGCCCAGTGCCATAGAAACAGCCCAGCTCCATAACTTAACCTTATCAACTGCCAAGCCACCAAATTTGTTTCTAGTTTATAGATCCCAGACTGTACAGTCATTTCTCAAAACTTTATGGCAGTGTTAGCCCAGTAGTGTCACAGGAAATGTGGGAAAGTTACATAGTAATATCCTCAGTGAACCTAAACAGTACCATAGAAGGCTCAGCTAACACCACCTGCAGCCCAGTAAATCCTTAGACACTTGCACCAAGGAGAGGTAGGACAAGAGGTAGACTCTGGTGTGTCCAGGTTTTGTTAATTCCTCTTTTTGTGTCACAAACAGTTTGAAGTAAAACTGTGCATGCTTAAGGGTAGGTTGAGGATACTGGGTATGTGTTTAAGGGTTTCCCTCTTGTTTTACTGTTGTAGTCTCACAGGTCGCACCCTTGGTGTAGTGCTTGCTTGCACTTAGCATATGGTTCAGTGGTGATCCTAGCAATTATTGCTAATAATCTCATGCAGAAATTTGCTTGGTGCTAGGATCTAACTCACAATGCAGGCTCTTAATCATTAAGCCGCACTCCTTCAGGCCCTATTTTGTGTTTTGAAATGCATTGGGAAAGCAGTGAAAAAGAATGACATCACTGGAGTTTTATTTTTAGGTGATCACTCTGAAAACTGGATGAGGAAGTTGTGGTTGGGGAGGAGGGCGGGAATTTAAGAAGATAGATTTGGCTACTGTTAGTGAAAAAATGGGAGATGAGGATCAGTTCATGATGTTTCAAAAGTAAAACAACTGGCTTCCTGGAAATTAGATAAATGGAGTTGGAGAAGAAATGAAGAGAAAATGTGTGCTGAAAGTGATTCCAAAAATACTGATGTGGGATAATGAAGTTCCCTAGGAAGAATGCTGGACAGTCAAAGATGTTTGGGACGGATGATATGAATTGTATTAAGACATCTAAGTGGAGACTTATATTGGCATGTAATTGTCAACAGCATTTAAGAAAATAAGGATAGGGCCGGAGAGATAGCATGAAGGTAAGGTGTTTGCCTTGCATGCAGAAGGTCGGTGGTTCGAATTCCAGCATCCCATATGGTCCCCTCAGCCTGCCAGGAGCGAATTCTAAGCGTAGGATCAGAAGGAACCTCTGAGCACTACCGGGTGTGACCCAAAAACCAAAAAGGGGGAAGGGGCGGAGAGATAGCATGGAGGTAAGGTGTTTTGCCTTTCATGCAGAAGGATGGTGGTTCGAATCCCAGCATCCTATCTGGTCCCCCGTGCCTGTCAGGGGCGATTTCTGAGCATAGAGCCAGGAATAACCCCTGAGCGATGCTGGGTGTGACCCAAAAACCAAAAAAAAAAAAAAAAGAAGAAGAAGAAGAAGAAGAAGAAGAGGAGGAGGAGGCGGAGGAGGAGGAGGAGGAGGAGGAGGAGGAGGAGGAGGAGAAGAAGAAGAATAAGAAGAAGAAGAAGAAGAAGAAGAAGAAGAAGAAGAAGAAGAAGAAGAAGAAGAAGAAGAAGAAGAAGAAGGAAGAAGAAGAAGAAGAAAAGAAAAGAAGGATAGTTGATATTTAAAACTTGGGAGCAAGTAAAGGGGAATAGCAAAATAGTTTGACAAAAGTCCTTAAGCTTCTCAGAATCTGGCAGGTGTTACCGTGAATGAAGATGCATAATGAAGGCATCATCTTAAGCCTCTTCTTAGGTTAGATCATTGCGAAAAAAAACTTGAACTCGATTTATTCAGGTCTTCCCTTAAAATATATCTAACTTTTTGTGAGTTTTCTGCTAGTTTTGTGAGGGAGACAATTCTTATGTAAAATTCTGTGTGAGTCAGTATTAACAGAGATCACCACAAAGTTGAAGTCTCCTATTTAGACAATAAAATATTCAGAGCAAGCGGTTTCAACCCTAGCCCGCAATGCTGGTCTGCAGCTATTAAAAGATCCTGTTAGAGCAGTTCCTTAACCAGGGGCCATATTCCCAAGTTATTGTAAGGGGGCTACAGATGAAAAGTGCTAAAAGGGACAGTCTTAGAAGGAGTTCATTGCCTGGAAAGGGTTGAAAAGCCCTGCATTAGAGATTTAGAAAGGATCTAAGTAGAAAATTAGAAGGTGTAGAAAATAGACTGGTACACAAACCCAGGAAGTGGGAATGTTTCAAAAAGGCTAGAATGCCCTGTGTGTAACAATCTTCTGAGTTGGAAAGATAGTACCTGAAAATATCAGTTGAATAATCTAATGGGGAGTAGGCGTTTACAGCTTTCTGACATCTATTGGACAGCTGAAATCTACTCTATTTTTCACGAGCCATCAGGAAATTTCTATAGACCAACACCATTCCACAGACCACTGAAATATACTGTTGGTGATATTAAGAAGAGTAGTTCCTCTAGCGCACTCTTAACATAGTTGAGATAGAGGTTGGCAGTGTGGAGGTTCCTTGCTTATCGCTCTGTGCCAGTGCTCCAGCCCGAGTGTACAGAATTTTTTTAAGTAGAGTAGATTAGATGATTGATAAGTAAAGGGAAAGATGATACAAATTCAGTCATTTGGGGATTACATTTAAGCTTTATAAATGCTACTTATTTGTAAAAGATTTTAAAAAAACTCATAAAATTATCATGTATCTACTTGATACTGAATTGATTCTTACTAGCACTTGGTCGTTCTCTGGTAATGAAAAGTTACACTTGTTTTCTAGAGTATAAAATTTTATTTACTCTTATGTTCTAATGTGCATAAAAATTACTTGATGCTCATTATTATGAAATTTTGATTCATCAGTACCACTAGGTTGGATTCAAAGGTTCTACATATCAACAAGTTTATGAATAATACCCATTCCACTGGTTTATCTTCAAGGTCATATTCTTGGAAGTATGAACTAAAAGCCGCTAGCATTCCAAGGAGTTAGCAGGTTAAATTCATATTTTTAAGTTAAGTTTCTTTGTTTATTGTACAGACTACCACATAAATGCTTAAGAGATGTGCATAATACTTAGCATAAATTCACATGTTTTCAGTTGTTACCACAACCCAATTATTACTTTTTTCTTTTATGAACTGAGCTTCAAAGCTTTTAAGTAGTATTTTATAGGTTAAAAGATTAGCTTTACCTTCTAGCAGTATAAGTACAACATTGCCTTTGGTGTCAAAGGTTTGAATAGAGGATACATTTTTTTTTCGTTTATGAAAGTAGCTCAGCCTATCAATGTGTTTATATAGAATTTAAGTCTTTTCATTTAGTCTAGGTTCCCCCTATAAATGAGTTTTAAGTTTTGCTGAAGAGACACTCCCATATTTTTTTCTCTGAAATAGAAAATCATTAATTAGAACTGGACTTGTGTTTTGAGGAAGATACCTTGTTTTTTGTTTGTTTGTTTGTTTTTAATAAATTTTTATTGTGTTCAAAGTGAATTACAAATATTTCACAGTAATATTTAGGGCACATAGTGACAATGAATGAGGGGCATTCCTATCATCAGTGTTGTCCTCCCTGCACCCCTATTCTCTGCATGCATTCCATATCTCCTTCCTTTGCCCCCCACAGAGCTAGTTTAACTGTTCCCCACTTGTAGAGCTTGTTGTAGATTGGGTATCGATTCTGTTGTCATTGACTTTGGGTTTGGTGTTCAAGTTTGATCGTTTTTTATTTCCTGGAAATATTCGTATGACTCTCTGGTCTTGGTTTCATCCATTTTCCCCCTTCAAATTGTGAGGGTGAGCAATATGAATTCAGTAATGTGGTTCTGTTGGAATATAAGAAAAGATAAGGGAGAAGAGAGGAAAAAAAAACGAGCAAAAACAAAACAAAACAAACAAAAAAATTGGAGGTGTCCATCTAGGTGTTATAAGTATTCATTTAGAAGAAGAAAGGGAAAAAAAGAACAAGGTAACAAAACAAAATCAAAACCAAAACCAAAAAACAATAGGCAGTAACAACAAAAGTACAAAAAGAATAAAAAAAAGAACAAACTATAAACCAAAACCATCAACTACAAGGAAACAAACACAATAACAAAAACAACAAAAAACACTATAAAAAACAAAAACAATAAAAAAGATTACCCAAACCCACCCCAAGGTCTTTTTATGGTGCCAAAAAACTCTCCACTGAGTTGTAGATGATGACATCACACCTCTGTAGCTACAAATCTTATTTGTGTAGGTCATAGGAGGAAAATTAGGAGAGAATCTTTCTTTATGGTTCTAGAAGTTCTATTCCATCACTATTGTTGTAATCAGTCTTCTGTAATTGGTGGTCTTGGTTTTTCTCAGATCCTCCAACAAAGCCTAGTATAGAGTCTTTCAGTATGGTTCCAGAGGTTCTGCTCAGTCGCAGTTGTCAAAGTTAACCTCTGGAGTTAGAGATCTTGGTTTTTGTATGAATCATAAACTGAGGCCTAAGCTAGGAATTTTTTCATTGGTCCCTCAATAGTTTCTGTCCAGTGCATGTTTGTCAAAGTCAGTCTATAGTTAGTGATTTTGGTTTTGTCATAGAGCAAAAGATGACATGTCTCTTGATTGCATCATACATGATGAGCTAGGGCAACCCTCTCTTAAATCAAGTTGTTGCTGTTTGAGGAAGATACCTTGTAATTAAGTAATTAAGAGAAGCTTTTAATTGGACCACTGACAGTGATAGTGGGAAGACTGAAAGATAGTCAGAGTTGTACCATGCAAAAACATATTTTATTGGGGCTGGCTGGAGTGATGGTGCAGTGGTAGAGTTTTTTTTTTTTTTTTTTTTTGGTTTTTGGGCCACACCTGGCGGTGCTCAGGGGTTACTCCTGGCTGTCTGCTCAGAAATAGCTCCTGGCAGGCACGGGGGACCATATGGGACACCAGGATTAACCACCTTTGGTCCTGGATCGGCTGCTTGCAAGGCAAACGACACTGTGCTATCTCTCCGGGCCCAGTGGTAGAGCTTTTAAAGCCTTGCAAGTGGCTGATCCAAGATGGATCTCAGTTTGAACCCTGGGAGCCCCATATGGTCCCCTACACCAGGAGCAATTTCTGAGCGCATAGCCAGGAGTAACACCTGAGTGTCACTATGAGTGACCCCAAAATCCAAAACAAACAAAAAAAAACCATGTTTTATCACTTAAATCTCTCTTAATGTCAGCATAAATGTAATTTTATTTGGCGATTACAATCTAAGAGTGAAATCAACGTATATTTTTTAGAATGTGAAGCACAGAAAATATGCAAGGTGGAAGGCTACATATATCCATAATTGTTTAAAGAATGGAGAAACTCCTCAAGCAGGGCCTGTTGGACTTGACGAAGATAATGGTATGTATATATTTAAACCAGATTGTTTAGTAGAATCTTATTTTCATTAATAATCACCTGTATTGAAATATTTTGGGGGGAGGAAACTATATACTTGTTTTACGCATCACATCCAAGTTTTATGAAAATTAGGAGCATTATTTTTAAAATGTTATATTGCAAAATAGTTTCCATCTCCTTAATAAATTTATCACCAAAATGCCCTACCCTACCTCTAAATAGATTTTATCCCTGCCTAAAAATAATCTATTTATAACCTATGAAATACTTTCAAACCTTTCTAAGTACTTTTTTGTTTATATTTGGATTCCCGTACCCTTTCTTGTAAGGATTTGGATAGTACATTGACATAATAGTTGATACATTGACATAGTTTGTAATATGTACAATATATAAAAAATCTAAAGTGGATTTCATAGTTCTACCACATCCAATCTTCTCATGTTCTTGTTTTGTTTTCTTAATAGATGTGTAATCAAAGAAGAATATCATTCTTTTTTTATACAACTACAACATGAACTAGTAAATTTTTAAATAAGTATATACAGGAAAGTTTTATAATCATAGTTAAGTGGTTTCATGAAGTTAAATCATGAAGAAATATAGGTCTGATTTCACTTGGCCTTTCAGTTTCTGATGAAAAGGAAAAGTGATTTTGACTTATGTGTCTTTATTTCTTAGTCAAATAGCCTTTACAGCTTTTTTGTATTAAGAAAGCTTGGGGCAGGGAGGCGAAGAGATAGCATGGCCATATGGTCCCCTGAGCTTGCCAGGAGTGATTTCTGAGCATAGAGCCAGGAATAACCCCTGAGCACTGCTGGGTGTGACCAAAAAAGAAAGAAAGAAAGCTTCAGGGGCTAGAGAGACAGAACAAAAATTAACGTGTTTGTGTTGTATGTGATTATTCCTGATTTTATCCCAGGCATCACATATTGTCCCTTAAGCACACAGATAGTTAGAAACTACTCACACAAGGATACACAAAGACACACACACACACACACACACACACACACACACACAGAAATCTTTCTCTTTAGGGATACACTTCTGTGAGATTAGGACTCAACCTTTGTGGCTTTATCATTTAAATTTAATAGCCTTCTAAAAGTTTTACTTTGAAATACAATCACTTAGGAGATATGGACCATCATGTGAATTTGGACAGAGGGGACAGTTTAATCCATATAATTAAACTCTTTAATAAAGTCAAAGCCATTTCGCCCTCCTAAAAGACTTGCCTTTTTCTGTCTGAATCCTGCCATCTTTAATGATCTCTCTCCTTTGGAATTAAGCAGAGTTTTTTTGTTTATGTATATATGTATTATGTGAGTATACATTTGTATTCAAAAATGGTAAAGTATTTGACCAAATATCTTCATGTTTTGAAGTAATGTTTATCATTTATGCAACACATAGTAGGTGATAGACATTAGGTAAATGTTTTAAAATATTGTTTAATTTAATCATGACATTTGGAAGTAGTTGGACATTTCTACCCAAGCTCTAATCATTTCTTAGAACCAAGGATTTGAACCCCAATTATTTCTAAATCTAAACAATTTACTCTTGTTCTAAATTTAAATAGTAGGGTTTTTTTTTCTCCCCTGCCAGCTTGACACTAGATAACACTTCCTCTTGGTTGAACTTTTGAAGAAAGTGTCAACAGTTCATTTGATAATATAACCTTATTCATAGAATATAATATCAGTATTATGAAGAGCACTGCTGTACTTTAGATGCCCTGTAAAGCCCTAGATTTCTCCTGGGACACTTGTGCTCTGCTTTTTAGCTTGTTTTTTGATTGTTTGTTTTTTTGTTTTTTTGTTTTTTTTTTTAAAGAAACATTTTTTTCTCCTTTTTAGGGTCATTTTTTGTCTAGCATGATCCTGTTAACAAAAATGAATACTACTACATACATCTTCTTAAGAGCTCATATTCTCATAGACAGCTGGGGTAGTAATAGATTGTTCCGGAGCTGTTTCTTTATTTGTTATTTTGTTATGACCCTACCCAGCAACACTCAGGGCTCACTCTTGACTCTGAGCTCCGGGATCACTCCTGTCAGCCTCCAAGGGACCTTAGGGGATGCGAAGGATCAAACCTAGGTCTGCCACATCAAGATAAACTCCTTACCCACTTTACCATAGCTCCAGCCTCATTGCCTCTTTTTTTGGAGGGTTGATGATGTGATCCTTTTGTGCCATGTTCTGGGTTCAGACTGCCAACCAGACTGGCAATTCTATAATTCTATGTGAGGGACTGAGTATGACATGCTACAAAAGAACTGCAGTGCCAAGGATTATCCAGGCCGTCCTCAAGGGCCTCTATGGGCTCTACCTAGTCATGCTTATGGGACCACATAGTACCTAAGGTTTGTGCATGGGACCACATAATACCTAAGGTTTGTGCCTTTACTCCTCTCTCTAGTCCCTTAGGGTATATCTTACTTAAAATAGAAATTTAACTGGGCTGAGTTATCTGGCTCAGTAGTACAGCACATGCCTTTCACATAGGCGGTTCTGGACTTGATGTTTGTCACCACAAAAAAAAAAGAGAGCAATTTAATTGTCAAGTAAAGACTCAGAAAAGGAACTGATGCTTCTACTTAAAAATATTATCTTAAAAAGTGTCCTTAAGGTAGGTGCAGCTCATGACATGAAGCTCATCACCTAGAGTGATGACTGCAGTTGGAGAGATGACTACACTGAAAACTATCATAACAATGTGAATGAATGAGGGAAGTAGAAAGCCTGTCTCGAGTACAGGTGTGAGGAGGAGGGAGATCTGGGAAAATGATGGTGGGAATGTTGCACTGGTGAAGGGGGGTGTTCTTTACATGACTGTAATCATACAACTATAATAATGTTTGTAATCACGGTGTTTAAATAAAGATAATTATAAAAAAAGTGTCTTTAGGGGCAGAGGACTGAAGTAGAGTATGTTTTTGCAGTAGTGTGAGGTACACATTCAAAAGTCTAACCTCACAGGCTGGGAGAGAATATTTGCCCTACATTCATCTAATAAAGGGTTGATATCAAAGATACATAGAGCACTGATAGATACCCCCTGGAAATAAATCATCAATTCTACTTTTTGATAGTTTTGATATATTTTGAACAAAAAATTTTCTCTGAGAAGACATAGCCTTGTCCATGGTGGACAGAAAATGTTCTCTATCATTCATCATCAGGGAAACTGAGTGTATAAATGAGGTAAAATTTCATATCAGTCAGATTGGCACACATCACAAAGAACAAAACAACCAGTGATGGTAAAGGAAACCCGCATTCACTGCTTGTGGGAATGTTAACTGATCATATTTTGAGAAAACAATATGGACACTTCTCAAAAAAACTAGGAATTGAGCTTTAGAATAATAGGCAAATTTATATCGACATGCATGTTTACAGTCATACAAGTTAATCTAAAAAGTTGATATGAACAATGTTTCAGAAATCTGTAAACTGGTTTGCATTCCTTTTATTTATTTGTTTGTTTGTTTTGCTTTTTGGGGCACACCCAGTCTGAGTGATGCTTAGGGGTTACTCTTGGCTATGCACTCAGAAATCGTTCCTGGCTTGGGAGACCATGTGCGACACAAGGGGATTGAAACGCGGTCAGTTCTAGGTTAGCATGTGCAAGGCAAGCGCCCTACCACTTACACCACCGCTCTGGCCCTTGCATTCCTTTTTTGTGTGTTTTTTGTTTTTTTGTTGTTTTTGTTGTTTTTTTTTTATTGTTTTTGTTGTTTTATTTTGGGGTCACATGCACTATGCTCATGACTTACTCCTAGCTCATTGTTCAGGGATCATTCCTGGTAGATTTAGGAGACCATATATATTGGTGCTGGGATCAAACCTGAGTCATCTGGGTGCAAGACAAGTGCCTAACTGCTTTACTCTTTAGTTCTGTATTTTTTTTCCATTTTTTAAATTATGGTTCTCAAGAAACATAATTATTATTATAAATAGATATATGATGGTGGTTGTTTTTAGTAGCTGGGTGCTTTTTTTGTAGTTGCTAGGTTTTTTGTTTTGTTTTGTTTTTCTTCTTTTTTCCTTTTCTTTTAAATTGATATTTATAACCTCTAGAAAGAATCCTCTCAGTTTGGGGGTTGTTGTTTGTTTGTTTGTTTGTTTTTTCCCAACAGAACCACATAACTTGAATCATATTGTTCTGCCTCATGAATTGAGGGGGGGAAAAAAGGGAGGGTACTAGGACCAAACAGTATAAACATTGAGTGGAAATGAAAAATAATCAGACTCAAACAACAAACCCAGAGTCAATGACAACAGAGTCAAAACCCAATCTACAACAGGCTAGACACAGAGGGAAGCAGTTATACAAGTAGTCCGGGGGGGCAAGTAAGGGAGATATGGAATGCATGCTGGGAACAGGGGTGGAGGGAGGACAGTGCTTGTGGTGGGAATGGCCCTGACTCATTGTCACTATGCATCTTAAATATAAATGTGAAAGATTCGTAATTCACTTTGGTCACAATAAAAATTATTTTAAAAATAATGTTATTTCTCGGAGCACAGCGGTAGAGAAACATTTGCCTTGCACAGGGCTGACCCAGGACAGACCTCAATTTGATTCCTGGCATCCCATGTGGTCTCCCAAGCTAGGAGTGATTTTTTGTTGTTGTTTTTTTTGTTTTTTTGGGGCCACACCCAGTGACGCTCAGGGGTTACTCCTGGCTATGGGCTCATAAATCGCTCCTGGCTTGGGGGGGAAGAGGGGACCATATGGGGCACCTGGGAATTGAACCATGATTTTCTTATGGGACACCTGAGAATTGAATCACGATTTGTCCTAGGTTAACGCATGCAAGGCAAATGCCCTATCACTTATGTACCCTCACCAGGATCAATTTTTCAGCTCATAGCCAGGAGTAACCCCTGAGCATCACTGGGTGTGGCTCAAAAACCAAAAAAAAAAGTAATTTCTAGGGTGGAGTAATAGCACAGCAGTAGGAGGCGTTTGCCTGTCATGGGGCCAGCCTGGGACAGAGCCAGGTTCGATCCCTGGCATGCTATATGGTCCCTGAGCCTGCCAGGAGTAACCCCTGAGTGCCACTGGTTTTTGGGTGTGGTCCAAAAACAAACAAACAAAAAAAGAAATAATTTCTCAGTTATTTTTAAATTCAGCTAATGGTACAGTATTATTATTTATTTCTACATAGCTAAATATAGAGCCCTTTATTTTTCTTGATAAGCTTTATACTATCAGCCTCAAATAATCATTTAGTAGCCAGTTAGTAATAAGTATAGCTGTCTGTATATAGCTGTCTGTCAGAAATCACTTCTTTTTGTGTTTTGCAAAATAATTTTCTTAAGCACGTCTTAAGTTTAAAAAGCAGGTTTGGGGCCAGAGGTAGGAGGTAGGGCACTTACCTTGTATGCAGAAGGATGGTGGTTCAAATCCCGGCATCCCATATGGTCCCCCAAGCCTGCCAGGAATGATTTCTGAGTGTGGAGCAGGAGTAACCCCTGAACGCAGCCAGTGTGACCCAATAACCAAAAAATAAATAAATAAAAAGCAGGTTCGTTTTTTTTTCCTGAAGCATTTTTTCTCACCATGTCTTCTAAGTCTAAAAAATCTAGTTTTTAAGAAATATATAGTAGGTGGCTGCGATAGCACAGTTGGGATGTTTGCCTTGCACATGGCCGACCCAGGTTCAGTCCCCAACATCCTGTATGGTCCCCCTAGTCTGCCAGGAGTAAACCCTGAGCACAACAACAATAAAAAACAACAAAAAATGAAACACTATATTCAAAGATTTAACAGAAATAGAAAGTGTTAACTTAAAAGAAGTAATCATTACACTGTCAGGCACAGGGTTAAGTATTAAAAAAAAAAGAATAAGGGTCTAAGTCAGCTTATTAGCTAAATTAACATAGACTTTCTCTTTAAATGTCTTAATAGTCATGTTTATATAGCAGAATAATTTAGGGCATTCTTATTTGAAGAAATCTCATTTAATATTGCAAAATATATAACAGATGTTGAAGAAAATGAAGATGTTGGGGCCACCTCTCTGCCCACTCAGCCTCCCCAGTCATCGGCTACAGCTTACGACCCAGGCAGCAGCTACACTGGAATCCAGATTCCACCTGGCGCACACGCTCCTGCCAACACACCAGCAGAAGTGCCACATAGCACAGGTAGGAAATCAAAGTGTCACAAGTTCTGAACCTTCATAGATAAGAACTCTCCTTCCTGTATTGAGTTCAATTTGAACCCACAAGAAAGTGGAGTCCTTTTGTGCAACAGAACAGGATTTATTTCCCTGGTCCCTCAAAGAAAGAACCATTATTACAGAGCCAGAAGTAAGCCCTGAGCACTGCTGGATGTGTGTGTGAGAGTGTGTGTGTGTGTGTGTGTGTGTGTGTGTGTGTGTGTGTGTGTGTGTGTGTGTGTGTGTGTGAGTGTGTGTGTGTGTGTGTGTGTGAGTGTGTGTGAGTGTGTGTGTGTGTGTGTAATATGTCTTGAGCACTGCTGGATATGTGTGTGCACTGCTGGATGTGTGTATTTGTGTGTAATAAATCCTGTACACTACTGGTGTGTCTGAGCACGGTTGAGGTATGTGTGCATATGTTTGTCTGTGCACGTGCACTCCACACTACTTGGTGTTCAAGTGTCATTATAGATGGTATTTGGGGGACTGTACCTGGTGTTGGCATTAGTAACCAGGGTTGGCCATGTGCATGTAAACTCTGTAACCCCTGGACTATCCCTCTGAAATGAGATTTTAATATTGATCATATCTTAAAATAGTTTTTAGAAGATATATACTTATATAAATTATTACTAGCCTTAATTTGCATTATTCTTTTCTTCCCCTCTCTCCCTTCACCTTTATTGTTCAAGAATAGCACTAAGATGAGAAGGATTTGGAATAGGATGTGTCATATCATGCAGTATCTAACTGTCAGTCTGGGGCTTTACCCCTCAGGAGATCCGGGGTTACTTCCAGCAATGCTCAGTCAACATTGCCAGATGTTCAATGTTCAGACCTGAATATAGCTTAATTCATGACCAGTGGATCTGTGGGTACCCAGGACTACAACCTAACTCTATTATTCAGACTGTGCAGTGTCTCATATCAAACTCAGGGCCCTGCACATGCAAGCATGCAGCATTGGCTCATGAGGTATGACTCAGGTCCCAATATATAATTTTTTAATATATAATTTTTTTTGCCTTATACCTATACCATCTTGTCTATATGATAATAGCTATGGTTGATAAAGAATACTGACTTTGAGGCACAGAACTGAATAGCAGTTACACATCTTGGGTGTTTTGTATTGAACAAACAAATAACTAAAACAATGTTGTTGAAGTATTATCAACTGCCCTTAAATATAGTTCTGTCAAAACTAATCAACTTTAGTAGTCAATATATGGTATATAAAAATGTTTTAATTTTTTTCAAATAGTTTGTTTTGGGAACCATATGAGGTTCCAGGAATCAAACACAGTTTGGCTTGATGCAGAGAAGTCCCTTATCCACTCTACTGTCTCTCCTCCCTCCTAATATTTTACTTAATCCTCGCATGAAGGGAATGGGAATCCATGGTAATAAACTAAGCAACTCTTTCAAATTATTTAATTGATGGGATACATACAACTCTCTGAGTCCTGATTTGTACTGTATTTGTTATTAGACAACACGTCATTATTGATTTGATATTCAGGTGTTATCTCAGTTTACACAAAACAAATAGGTTTTTAGGATGAATTTAGTAACATTTATTTAATAAGGGAGGTTCAAAGCTTAAGCTCAGCAGGCCCAGTTGTCTCCCACATTCAGTTCAGTACTAGAGCCTGAGGGTTGGTACTGTGCTCAGGGACCTCCAGAAACACTTCCTGATATGTTGGGGATAGAAGAGTATACACTGGGCTCCACTCAATAATGGTTGGGAGGCCATGTGTTTCCAGAAATTGAACCTAGCCCACAACCCTCAACCTTGTACTGTCTCCCCAACCAGATTAAATAACATGCAATGGTTTTCTACTTCTGAGGCTGGAAAGATAGCACAGGAATTTGAGCCCTAGCTCTGACTGTTCCTATTTCCCCCGACCCCTGTCATTCATTGTCTGGTGTAGCCCCCAAAGCTCTGAACACTATGTGATAGGCCCACTGAATTAAACAAATAACAAAAAGTTTTCTGTTCTTGGTCTATAGAGATAAAAGCTTATAGGGCTGCAACACTGTGGGTTGAGGCTCTAATTTTAATTCCTGGCACTGCAAGGCCTTTTGAACACCATCACTTGAGCCCTGATGCCTCCAAAACACCCGTAACCCAGCTTCACTTCCCACCTCTCCACAAAAAAGCTTTCTTAATGTGTAGAACCAATTGCAATTATTCGCTTTCCTTTAACACTTCCAATTTTACATTATTATACATAATGCTTCAGTTTTTTTCTAAATGGCTTATGTATATAGATATAATTTTTACAGATTGTTTTTATACATTGATATTTTATACTTTTTCCCTGGCTTTATTGTTTTATGTTCTATATGATAATACTGACAAGCAAGCTGGGTAGAATTGATTTAGTAAATAAAATTTTGTTAAATGCTCTTAAGTATTTTTTATTTTTAATATTTAATATATACAGTATAGAATAAACAAAATCAGAAGTACAGGGTTTTGTGCCTTAGATAAATATTGCTTAAATTATTTTAAATAATAATCAAAAGTTCCATTACACAGGCATTTGTATAGGTATTCAGAAGTAAGAATATATTTGTGGTCAAATTTCTTCCTTATTAGTTTTCACTCTTTCCTAAGCCACAAACACAACTGTAAAACAACTTCTCTTAATGTAGGGGTTTTTTCCTCACTCTAAAATGAATTTTATCATCCTTCTAGTTATTTTTATTAAAGGGAAAAGTATGAACATTGATCGGTGTTATGTCTAACACAAAATCAGTCTTCAGCAAATTTGCTTCCTTTTATTTTTTCCCCATTTTTGTGCCAAAGAAAAACAGTGTATATTAATTGAGTTTAACCATATGAAATTATTTGTATTGATTTAAAAAAAATAATAAAATATTGATGTTTCCTATGTTCAAGAGAACACACAACATTTTCTGCTGATAAGATACCCATGACTTAATTTTAATGAGATAAATTTTGTTTTGGAAACGTACTATTCTCACCCAGTTACTTTCTTTTTTTAGAGAGAAAGCATAACATTTAAAACCTTTTGGAATATAGCTCTACATTTTAGGGGCACACTCTTCTGAACTTAGCATTTAAGCAATTAGCTATTTTATAATTAGATATTATTTCTTTCAACAGTGTAATAGTCGCTGCTATTTGGAAAGTAAACCTCAATTTGCTCATAGAAAAACCTAGTAAGTGACACAACCAGAATTTGATGTCTTAATGTTAACGTTTTGGCCCCTTCTTTCTAGGTCTTTCCCTCCAGGGAACTCATAGTCTTTAAATCAAAATCTGCTTGCTTTATGCTTTCCCCCTTGAGATTGGTTTAAAATAATAGATTCTCCTCATCTTAGTAGGCAGGTTTTTTTCTATTATATTTAGAACTTTTTTTTTTAATTCTCAGAGAAAAAGAAATAACATTTTAAGTTTATAAATATAACAGATGTTTCCCCTGTTACTCACTAGAGAATGATTTACTTTCTCTCATATAGAGCTCCAGGATATACTTTTATCAAAGGGAAATCCTTAAGATAGCTGAAAAGAATAGACCATGCTAATATACGATTTTTAGTTCTTTCACAAAAAGGCAGACTGGATCTGGGGATACCGAGAGGGCAGGGATCGCAATTGTTTGTGTTTGCCTCTTGTGTAACTACTGATATTTACCACTGTTTGCTATCAGATATAGAAGATATGATGTACAGGTTTTTTTAATCTCATCAGTCTTTTCCCAGTAAATGTTGAGGAAGAAGATTTCAGAAATTAATCTTCAAATACAATGAATAATAGGATTATTTCACAATTTATGATAGCCTTTTAATTATAAATGCAGTCACCATATAAATAGATTTTAAAAACTTAAGTATTTTATAATTGTGTTTCACAAGGACTGCGTTTGAGTTCTTGCATAGTTTTCCAAATTATTTATGTGCTGTATTTATAAGGCTTATATAAGCCTCCTTATAACAAATTTGGGGGCTTGTTTTGTTTTTGTTTTTGTCTTTGAAGCAAATACATTGCTATTTCATTGTACTTTTTGGCATAATCTTCTAACCAAGTCCTATTTCTCCACCGTAGTGGAATAATTTAATATTTGATTAGGAATGTTTATAGTGCTTAATTTTTATAATCTTAACATGTATTAATTATACTTACTATGCTGTATAAGTACCTAATTTAAAATTGACCTAAAGTTTCTTAGCATTCCTTTTTTATATAAACTAGAAGAAAGTTTTTAATTTCCAACTCAATTCAGCTATCCTCAGGAATGCTTTTTCAGTCACACCTTGTCAGCTTATTGCAGTATAGGGGGCCACAACTCATTTGCAAATTAACAATGAAAAACAATTTGACTATGGATTGACATCTCAAAAGATGAGTAACATAAACCTCAAAATTATGTTTAATGACCTAACAAGTTTATATTTGCTGATGTTGGTTTGCCTGGCCCCATGGCAGCATTGCCTTGAAGGTTGCCAAGAAAATAAACCTTGGTTCACATACAGCAAAACAAGTGAGAAGCAGCATCTCCTAATTGCTGCATGAGGTGTATTGTGCAACCAATGTGGTCTTTGCAGACTTGGTTGAAAGACTGGCCAGAAGTTCTTAATAAAATGCAGACCAGTGGTGACTGCTTGGACAGAGGGGTGGCTTCATAAGTCAACAGACTGAGCCTATCAGAACTGTGCGTTTTGCAATATTAAAGACCACAACAGGTCCAGAAGCTGATGCCCTTTTACAGTTCACTGGAATTCAAAAGCATTTCAGCTCTTCTATACTGGCAAGCAAAGTGAATTGTGTGTTAGCCTATAGGGAGCATTTTCTTTCATGATAGTGTAGTTCAAGTGAAAGTCTTTAAAAAAAATAGAAGCCAGCTGTGAATGCAACAGAAAACAGATTTTCAACTGTACCTCATCTATTTGGTTCCCATATCTGGAGAAGCATAATCAATTTAACTGGGTGGTAATTCATATAGTCAATAAAGCAACTAGAAAAAAATAATGCATGCCACCTACCTTTAAAATGTGTTCAAATTTTTACTTTTCTTTTTTTTTGGGGGGGTGGGGCTTGGGCCATACCCGGGGACTCTCAGGGGTTACTTGTGCTATGCTCCTGGCTTGAGGGACCATATGGGATGCCCTGGATCAAACTCAGGTCCATCATGGGTCAATCGCGTGCAAGGTAAACACCCTACCGCTGTGCTATTCTCTGGCCCCAATTTTTACTATGTTTTCATACAAATTGTTTTATTCTTATTGTTAAGTATAGCAGGTGCAAATTTGAGAATTTAAAAAGTAGACCAGAGAGAGAATGCAGTGACTAGATGCTTGCCAGACACCAAATATAGTTAGTTCTTGATCAAAGCAGGAGTAAGCCCTCAGCACCAATGGGTATGTTCCCAATAGTGAAACATTAAAAATGTAACTTTTTTTATTGTTTAAAAAGCACTGATATGCACTGACATATCAATTTCTAAGAGCATATACTCGGCTTGGCCCTGAAGTCTCCCAGTCATATACTAAGGTACCCCAGATATGCCACCACTGAGACTTTGAGACACTGAACTTCTGGACAAGCATCTCTTTCTTTAGTCCCTTTCATGGAACCTTCTAATCAGGTTGGCCAAAAATCTCTGCTGGTGCCCCTGGATCTCTGCAGAGTCACTAAATCTCACCCCAAAAAAACTAAGCAAAATTCCATGAATTAAAATCATAAAAATGAGTCCATTTTCTTTAAGGCTGATCTGAGCCTTTCTAACTCAAAAATTCTTTCTAAATTCTATTTTCAATCCTATGAAATCATCATTATAGGATTCTTTAACTATCATATATGCCCCTATAAACTTGAGTTTATTACTTTCCTTTCTTTTTATCCTTTTAATTCCAGTCTTTCTCACTATTTTATCTCTACAAATTGCATTTTAATTTAACTTATTTTGGAAGTATTTGGTATTTTGAGATTCAGTTTATTGATGTATGGTGATCATTTTTTTCATCCTTTTCTTATTGATTGGATAGTAGGAAATGTCTGGTAAACTTTTAGCATATTGTGGTGATATTTTCTAGATGATTAATATTCTTTATCTCTAGTACACTACTTTGCATTAATCAAGAATGCTACTTATTCCCTAAATGTGACAGTCATAACAAGTCCTAACAGGATGTTAAAATCACTTACCTATCAAATATGTAAAAAGAAAGTCTTTAAAACATAAGTTAGAAAGTTTGTAATGTATGATTTTTAAATTTTATACAGAGTGATAAAATAAGATTCACTCCGTAAGTTAAATTAATCTATAACTGTATTTCATTCTATCTCCTAACATTTATTTGCTAAGAAATCTAAACAACAGCATTCTTCTTCAAATATTTGGTAAATTTTAACTGAGAAGCAAGTTGAAGCTTCAGCCATAATAAGCTAAATGCTTTATAAGAACTGTAATGCTAGTATATATATGCAAAATCTCAAAATGTGTTTTCCTGTATATTTCTGCTCTAATCTGAAACACTAAATGAGAATTGTAATGGTTTCAAGAAAAGAATAATGAAGCTACTCTATAATCCTAAGTATTTTCTGAAAGAATACATTTTTTCTTATTTTCTAAGGAAAAAATCAATATATATAATATTTTTATATCCATTTTTGGTTTTTCTGATTCACAGGTGTAGCAAGTAATACCATCCAACCTACTCCACAGACTATTCCTGCCATCGATCCTGCAATTTTCAACACATTTTCCCAGGGTAAGTCAGCTTTTCTATGAACTATAGCATATCTCCTATTTTGGGGTGTTATTTTATCGCTTAACCTTACAAGTGCCATATTAGCAAAATGTTCAGGTATTTGGAAACACATTTCTCTGAATGCCTGTGTACACTAGAAATGACAACAAATCAGGATTGTTCTATGATATCAATAATATAAATTCTTGGGCCAGAGCCGTGGCGCAGTGGTAAGGCATTTATTTGTGTTGCACAAATAACGGCTGACCTAGGACAGACCACAGTTTGACCCCTGGCGTCCCATATGGTCCCCCAAGCCAGGAGTGATTTCTGAGTGTATAGCCTAAGTGTCACCGGTGTCACCCAAAAACCAATAAATAAATAAATTCAAGAAATTCTTCTCCCTTCCCCCCTTTTTCATTTCCTTTTTCTGTTTACTGGCCATAATGACATAAACAGTTGGCACGCTATTGTGGAGAGTTGTGCTAAATGTGTTTAATTAAAGAATATATTTTATGATTGTGTTGTAATAATCTTATCTGCACTGTTTTCTAATGAGAGTTATTTTTTTTATTTAAGCACCATAGCACTTGGTGCTTAAATAAAATTAAGTAAGCTTAAGTTAATTTGTTCATAATTAGGTGTCAGCTATTATTATATCATCTAAGAAGGTTTTCTAGGATCTGATCATACTTAAATACAATCTGAGTATAAGTATTTTGATGTTGATACAGTCAGGTTATTGATGTATATATTTTTTAATCTTTTTCTACTATTGTTTTTCCTTTTCTTTTTGTCTTATTACCCACACCCAGCTGTGCTTAGTCTTACTCTAGACTCTCTGTTCTGGGACCTGTCCAGGTGGTACTTAGAGGACCATTTGCATTTCCAGGGATCAAACCCAGTTTGGCTGCAAGCACCCATTTTATTTTCCAGGCTTTCTCAGCAGCCTCTCTTTTCTACTTTTCCAACTTGTCTCCGTTTTTCTTGCATTTACCTTATTTATTATGATATTTCTTTCATAATGTTTTTCATGTCTAATGAAATTTAGCCTCTCAATATTTAGAATGAAATGTTGATTTAATTAATGTCCACTGGTATTATGTCTGCAGATTTGTTTTCCAGCTTCATTTTTCTGGTTCCTCAGGAGCTGGCCCCTATACTGATTTCATCTCAGTTAGGAATAAGGAGATCCTTTTCTGATGGGTTGAAATAGCAGTTCCACAGTTACTTTGTCAGTACTCCCTTTGGATAGGAAGTTCTTTCCATAATTTTAAAGAGTCGTTTCATTGTCTTCTTGGCCTAGGCAGTGATCAATTGAGGAAGGTTATAAGAGTAGCATGGTTTTTTGTTTGGCTTTATATAGGATCCTATTTCAGTCTCATATTTAGATTCTCTTGACGTTTTGAACTTTTGACCTGCAAATAGGCTCCACAATCACATCAAAAGTCCATGATCTGAGTTCCATTTTTATCTGCTGTTTTTCTCTAGCAATATATGTCCATTCAGTTTGAGCTTTTCTAGATTGTCCCTGCTTCTTTTGTTAATGTTTCTGTTTTTAATTTTTCCATGTCCTCTTCTCTGCTTATCCTTTTTAATTTTAGGAGCTGTTTACTTTACCTTATCATTTTGTATGTTTCCGGAAGAACAGTGGTCAGCTTCATATGATTAAGTTTAACTTCCAGAGCCAGACCCCTTTGTTATTGGTGGTGGTGGTAGTGGTGGTGGTAGTTGGGGGCCACACACCATAGTGCAAGAGATTGGGGGTGTGTTACTACTCACTCAGTGTTTGAGGGTTGCTCTCTACAATACTCAGAGGACCATGCAGTTCTGGGATTAGATCCTGAGGGCTGAAGCTTTCAAAGCATGCACTCAAGCCCATTCAAGCTTTCTCTTTGGCCCATCCCTACTGCTGAGCTCCATCTTTGACTGCACTCCTCAAATTCCTTATTCCCACCAAACTGTCAGAAGATTAGATATGTTAGATTCAGAGACTCTTTAGCCTAACAAAAACCAAAAATGATGGTGACCAGAAAAAGTAATAACTTATACAATAAATATTGGAATTAAATTAGGTGGGTTTTAAGCAATTATAGACTAAATTATAGACTAAAAAAATGAATGACCCAAAAATATAGTATAAGATATTTGTCAGTAATACAGATAATCTGATCAATAAATACACATTAAACTTTATTTCTACATTTCCCTCTCTAGTTATGGTCACCTATAAAAACTGCAAAACCCACAGCCTTTGGGGTAGTTTAGGTGTCCCCAGTACTTGGACCCTGCACTAAATCAAGGACCAGATGGCCAAGAATCATGGATTATTCCTACTCCCACCTTCCTTAGCACCACTCCTGTGCACCCCCCTCTCCAGAAAGAAACTTTGCTTAAGATCTGAGGTGAAAATATATGTGAAAAAGGCAAAAATATCTGGAAGTCCATTGAGTCAGTTCAGAAATCGTATATAAGAGCATTAAACATATTATAAGAATTAAACAATATAGTTGTATTTGGATCAGTATGGCAAGAAAATAATCAAAATTTGATATTAGAATAGTTATCAACTGAAAAAGATGCTATCTCACAATCTGTTTGCCTCATTTGGTTGTTTTAACAGGTTTGACTAATGAAAAGTATTATTTCCTTATAGCTAAAGAGTCCTTCTGACATTACATCATTAATGTACATGAAAGTAACTGATACTCAAATAATAAAGAATGTATGGGGCCAGAGTAATCTTCTTTGCGTACAGCCAACCTGGATTCAATCCCCATCATCCCATATGGTCCCCCAAGCTTGGCAGTGGTAATTTCTGAACACAGAGTCAGGAGTAACCCCTGAGCGCCACCAGTATAGACCAAAACAAAAACAAAAAAAATTATGTCCAAAGCACCTATCAATGTATTAGATAAATCTCAATAGAAAAATGGAGGAAGAGAATATAAATTGATAATACCCACATGAAATGGAAATATCTAAAAAATACTAAGAATCAGGGAGTTAGGAAAGTAATTTAAAAACTCTTGAGTATGAGACAAGATGATAGCGCAGCAGTAGGGCATTTGCCTTGCACGTGGCTGACCCAGGATTGACTGTGGTTCAATCCCCCGGCATCCCAAATGGTCCCCCAAGCCAGGAGCGATTTCTAAGCACATAGTCAGGAGTGACCCTTGAGCGTCACCGGGTATGGCCCAAAACACAAAAGCAAGCAAACAAACAAAAGTTCTGAATCTAAATTTCTGAATGAGAATATTGAATTATTATCATGGCCAGTTTTAATAAACTTTATAAGATTCAACATTTTTTTAATTACCTTTGCAGTAACATTCATAGAATTCTTTTAAAGCAACATATAGAAACTAAAGTGTCAAAGAACTGAGAAGATATTACATGTTAGAAGAACAACTGTTTCATTTCAGGTTTTTTTTTAACATTTAAAACAATAAATTTTTTATGTTTTTATATTTAAAACAATAAATTTTATTTAACATACAAAAATAGAAGCTACTTTTTTTTTCTACCATTAAAACTTACTAGGTCTGAATCAGATATATAGCATGCATACTATGGAACTGAAAGGCATTTAGAATAACATTATTTAACATACAGAGAAATTCCTGCATGCTTAGTTGAACTAAGTAGTTCTTTCAAGGCTGATTTATCTAATGTCATACTGAAGTGGGCCTTTGGAGATCCTTCAGTTTAGCCATTTTTGAAACTCCCGTCAAGGACCACTAGGGTTCTATTACCCTCTGACCTGGCAGAAATGCATAGGCATTCTTTTCTGGGAATCAGCTCATGTGCAGTAGATCTTGCGATAAGTTCTCAAGCACGTAATCATGTTTCTTAAAAATATGTGCACATGATTATATTCTAGGTCAAGTTAGGATTGAACATTCTGCTTAGGTTATAGTTCTTATTCTTGAAGAGAGGCTGAGAGATTATAGTATAAATATCAAAGCTGTGGTGTCCTTGTATTACATAGGATATAGGATATATTATACATGTAGTTAATTTGCCAAAGTCCCCTAGCTTTGTACTGTTGGAATGAAAAGCTTACTTATGCCAGGTTTTAACTTTTAACAGATGTATAATTGTATACATAGTAATAGTAATGCGAAAATAAAAAGTATACCAAATTTATTGAAATATAACTAGATTGATAGGATATTTTTATGACCTTGGATTTTTATATTTTTGTTTGTGTTTATTTACCTGACCTCCACAGAAGACATTGATATATTATATCTTGATTGTTTTTCTTGAAGGGGATATTCATCTAACACCAGAAGACTTTGCTAGAGCTCAAAAATATTGCAAATACGCTGGCAGTGCTTTGCAGTATGAAGATGTAAGCACTGCAGTACAGAATCTACAGAAGGCCCTCAAGTTACTGACGACGGGCAGAGAATGAAGGCTTTGTGCCACAGCTCCGCACATGTTTAAAGAACTAACAGTCCGTTACTCCATCTTCAGCCTGTCAAGAGCACAGTTTGAAAAGACTTCAGCTTCACTGAATACAATGAAATCTGTGTCCGGGTATCAGATTCCTATTGAAGCTTTCAGCTGCCGCAGCTAGTTTTCATTGTCCACTTACTGGATCCAGTAATTTCTGGGTATATAGGGCTGATGTTGGCAAGATTCTAAAAATGTACAGTGAACTTTGCTTTAAAAAATGAAACACACTTCTATGAAATGTCTTGGGAATATGCTTCATATCTTCATTTTCATTTAAGAAATGTATTACTTTTAATATGGACAAAACACCATATACCTTCATTATAAACTCCCGAACTTAAACTTTAATAAAGTTCTCCAAAATAGTATAGATTAGAAATCAGTTTTGTTTTCTTCAGGATTTATTCTAATAGTGAACATAATAAAATGTTAACAATCTGAAAGAAATGATGTTCAGAATTAAATTTGAGTTAACTTTATTACAAGTTTAAATTTTCTTTGAAAGCTGAGGTAAAGAGAAAGGAAGTACATTTATACCTAATAATAATGTTGGCTACCCATTGAAATTGAGTGTGAATTGATATATGAGTGTCAGCAATTATACTGCATATATTGGAAAAGGAAAAAAAATGACATTTTTGTAATGCCTGGAAACTTGGTGCTTTGAGTTAAGGTTCTCTGCTGCTGTGGAATGGACTCCATAGAGTGTAAAGCAATGCGTGAGTGATGCAGATAATTATGAGAATTAAAATCTCAATTATTAAATATGTGTTTGGGGGAAATTATGGGCATACAATGTCACCTGCATTTGTGCTGTGTTGAAAAAATAAAAGGAAAGAATTCTTTTCACTATTCCTACTTACCCATGGAGGTAAACATTTGTTTTGGTTTGCATGTTAAGATTGTAGTTTTTTAAGAACTTGTCTTAGTTCTAGGAATTTTGAAGTAAGACTTTAAAAAAAAATAGATAACTGGGTGATACATCTGAAACTTATTTGTTCCTTTTTTTTAATTCATTCCACTAAGTTTAGAATTTTTCTACATAGAGGGTAGCAAATTATTGTACTTGGGCTTGCCACCTATTATTTTTTTAGTATATACTTTAATTGAGCTATCATAGTCTTGAGGCTTTTATAGTGCATAACTACTACCTCAATCCCTCTGCCAGTGTTTCAAGATCTCTTCACCTTTATCACATGGCCACTCCCTTCTCGGTTCCCAGTTGTATCATGTCTCAGGATTGTAATGTACTAGATATTTATTTTTTGTTCAAACACCGTGATTACAAGGTTGTTCATAATGGTTTTGTTTTTTGTGTGTGTGTGGGTTTTTTTGCCACAGATAAAGATAACGATTGAGTTACAGTCATACAGTATAGCAGCTTTCACCAATGTACATTTCCCACCATCAGTGTACTCAGTGTCCCTCTAACCCTCCCTGATGCCCTCTTCCATCCCACCGACTCTCGCCTATCTGCCTCTGGGGCAGGCATTTTACTTTGTGTTCTCTTGTTCTCTCTCTCTCTCTCTCTCTCTCTCTCTCTCTCTCTCTCTCTCTCTCTGTCTCTCTCTCTCTGTCTCTCTCTCCTTCCCTCCCTCCCTCCCTCTCTCTCCCTCTTTTCTTCCCTCCCTCCCTCTCCCTCTACACTCCCCACTAAAATTGTCAGTGCAGTTAGTGCTCTAATTGCAGGCACATTCTTTTTGGCAAGCTTCCTACCATAAAATGATCCTCCTGGCCCTCATCTCTATTGTTTCTGGATATCCACACACTGTCTTTTCTTTCCTTATATCCCACAGATGAATGAGCCCAATCTATGTCTATCCCACTTCCTCTGACTCATGACTCATTTCACTCATCAAAATAGTCTCCACAGCCATATAGATATAGGAAAATTCCATGACTTCATTTTTTTCTTAATAGCTGCATAGTATTCCATGTGTAAATGTACCAGAGTTTCTTTAGCCACTCATCTGTGGTCGGACACCTGGGTTACTTCCAGATTCTGGCTATTGAGATAAAGTCATACCCACTCATTTGTGTTTTTTTCTTTTATTATTTTTCTTAATATAAAATTATAGAATCTACAAGTCTACAGTATATATTATTTGTAACTTTTAGAAATTTTGCTGAGCCCAGTTATACAGTAGAAAAGAAAGTCATCAACTCATAGCCATCTTCTTTTTTACCATAAGCAACATGTAAGATGTGATGGGATGAATTTTTGTTTGTTTGTTTGGGGCCACACCCTGTGACGCTCAGGGTTTATTCTTGGCTATGCACTCAGAAATCACTCCTGGCTTGGGGTACCAAATGAGATGCTGGGGGATCGAATGTGGTCTGTCCTAGGTTAGCGCTTGCAAGGCAAATGCCCTACAGTGTGCGCCACTGCTCTGGCCCAGGATGAATTTCTAGACAGAATAAACTGTTCTACATTATTGCAAGAAAGAAAAACCTAGAAGCATGCCTTTTGAAAAGTATGTAGGGTTCAGAGCTTGCATTGAAACATAGTGTTCAGGGGGCCGGCGAGGTGGCGCTAGAGGCAAGGTGTCTGCCTTGCAAGCGCTAGCCAAGGATCAGGACCACGGTTCGATCCCCCGGTGTCCCATATGGTCCCCCCAAGCCAGGGGCAATTTCTGAGCGCTTAGCCAGGAGGAACCCCTGAGCATCAAATGGGTGTGGCCCGGAAAAAAACAAAAAAACGAAACATAGTGTTCTGATACATTTCTCTATAATTTGACTAAAAAATTGTACTTGGGATGATCTTTTTGTTTGTTTGTTTGTTTTTGGGCCACACCTGTCGGTGCTCAGGGGTTATTATTCCTGGCTATCTGCTCAGAAATAGCTCCTGGCAGGCACAGGGGACCATATGGGATGCTGAGATTCGAACCAACCACCTTAGGTCCTGGATTGGCTGCTTGCAAGGCAAACGCCGCTGTGATATCTCTCTGCCCCCCCCCCCTTTTTTTTTGACTTGGGATGATCTTTAATGTTATTAGAAGTAAATACTGGGGCCGGGCGGTGGCGCTGGAGGTAAGGTGCCTGCCTTGCCTGCGCTAGCCTAGGACGGACCGCGGTTCGATCCCCCGGCATCCCATATGGTCCCCCAAGAAGCCAGGAGCAACTTCTGAGCGCATAGCCAGGAGTAACCCCTGAGCGTCACAGGGTGTGGCCCAAAAACCAAAAAAAAAAAAAAAAAAAGAAGTAAATACTATCATCAGATTTTTATTTAAAAGTGTTCACACTAAAAAGAAAACATTTTCAAGCTTGCCTGTTGCTCCCACAAGGGAGAGCATGAGGGAGAAGAGAGTGTGGAAGCTTGAAGTGCTCTTTGAGGTGTGGTAGCTGCCCTGTCTATGAAATGGAAGCTCTCCTATCTTTGGTAGGGCTGAGCAAATCATAGTGCTTAGGGCCCTTAAATGAAGGATTCTACACCTGTAGCACTTCATAAACATTCAGTGTTAACACTAATGTAATCAAAATCATGTAAGTTGCTAATAACTTATTTCCAATGTGTCAGGAAAATATACTTGTCTCTGTGATCCATTGCTTAAAAATATGTTTTATGGGAGAGAGTAAACTTGATAACGAATTCTTTATAAGCTTTGTATTTCTTTGCATAAAGTAGACAGAATTAGAAACATGCTGGTATAACATTAGGGTAAACAGTGTCCCACTAGTCATTCATACATTTCCTGAGGGGCTTCTATACTGTCCTTGAGAGAGGAAACAGGATTTAGGGATGAGGGAAAGGGGAGTCCTGCCTCAGGATTTATGTTCCAGTGGGGTAAAAGCACAATAAAAACTATCTTCTACTGGATTCAACCAGTACTATTCAAAAGTTATTATTAGAAATGTAAATCTCAGGCCCTATTCCAGTCAGAAACTTGGGGTTGTGGCACAGGATTCTCTCCCTAAGTGAATGGTTCAGCATGGTGGAGAGCAGAAATTCTTAGAGTTTCTTCTGGTTTGGGTTTGATTTGCTCTCTGAACCAAACCCAGCAGATTACTTCTGACAGACTCAGGGATCTTTTAGGGTGCTGGGTTAACCCAGGTTGGCCACATACAAGGTAGGCACTCATCATCCTGCTCTACTTGGATCTCTGGCCCCAAGGAGGATTGGTCTGAAGCAATAAGGGTGCTGCAGTTTCTGGAACCCTAGCACCAGTGTCACCTGAAACCCCTTCTAAAGTGTTGAGAAACACTTCAGTCATTTATATATTGGTGATGAATGTTCAGAGCAGAGAATACCAATCCAGTACCAAGTGGGAATGCTTTAAGTGTGTGCATTAATGTGTGCATATTTCAATAAGATCATATTGATAGGGCCGGAAAAGAGCACAGTGATAGGGTGTTTGCCTTGCATGTGGCCAACGCAGGACAGATGGTGGTTCGATTGCTAGCATCCCATATGTTCCCAGAGCCTGCTACAAGGATTTTCTGAGCAGAGAGCTAGGAGTAACCCCTGAAAGCCACTGAATGTGACCCAAAAACTAAAAATCATTGATAGGATTCACTGAAATATTTTGTTTGGCGGGACCACTTCTGACTTGCTGCTGGGTCACATCCCTGGCAAGGAATGGATCACGTGGTGCCAGCCATAGAAGCTAGGAACCCATCTGCAAAAGCTTCAGGCTATTGGGCTATCTCCCTTGTGCATAACTGAAATCTTTGAAGGAGAGCATTCCTGGAGGAGGTGAATATGGGAAGTGGAACAAGAAGGAGGAAGGCTGATGAAAATTTCTTGTATATTTTTATATTTGAAACATGATTTACAATACTATTATAAGTTTACATACAACTTTCCATGCTAATGCCTGTCATTCCCCACTCCCAACCCTGAGAGATCCCAGTTCCGTAGACCAGTTTATAGATTCTGTTGTCTGGTTATTCTGTTTCTTTGGTACGTCTTCCAGTGTCCCACATACGAGAGAGATAATGGACCTGTTTTCATACTGACTTCACTCAGCATGATACTTCATAGTTCAAAACACATTTTGGCAAACTGCATCATTTATTTTTTTTGTTTTATTTGTGTTTGTTTGTGTCCCACACCTAGCAGTGTCCAGGGCTTACTATTGATTGCATTCAAGGATCATTCCTGGCAAGGCTTGGGAAACTATAGGGTCAAAGGGTTCAAATTCAGGTCAGTCACATGCGAGGCAAGCACCCTACCTGCTATATATTCTCTGGCCTGATTTAGCACTTCTTGAAGCTGATTAGAATGGCATCATCCTCTGTTAGTAGGAATATTGTCTGGTTCAGCCTTTTTGGAAACAGATGAACTCTTCTCAAAAAGAAAAAAATGAATTGGGCTTCCATATAACCCACCAGTTCCACTTCTTGGCATCTACCCCAAGGGCAAGGGCTCAAAAGCTCTATCTTGGAGCCAGAGTTATGGTACAGTGCAAGGAGCACTTGTCTTGCATATATGGCTGACCTAGGTTTAGTCCCTAGCACTACAAGTCTCCTGAGCCCCTTCAGGAGTGATCTCACAGTAGCAATAGGAGTATCACCGATATGCACAACTTGGAGTGTGCTCCCCTCCCACAAAAAAAAAAAAAAGACAAAATCTTATATGAAATTTGATTTATTTTATTCTGAGAGAGATTTTAAAATGGTTCTACAAGTAGCTTCTTGTGATTGAACTCTAAAGAATTAAATTGAATTGTGTGTGGAGACTAGCTAGTGTCCAAGAGTGGAATCAGAAGATCAGTTAAAAGCATGACAGTACTTAAAGTGATTTATGATGACTTACATGAGAATAGGAGTGTAAATAATAAAAGCTATTGTTTTCTATCTGCTTATATGACATTTTTATTAAACTGGTTTAAAAGAAATAGTGACAGTTCATTCCCAGTTCATTAGCCTAAATGTCTAGAAGGAATGAACTTGTGCATTGCAGTGGGAATGGCCAAATTCTGCTGACATTTCATTGAAGTCCAGTTTTCCCAAGTTCTTGTGACTATCCCAAGTGAAATTACTTGATAACATTGTTTTGTCAGTGTAGGCAGGGGAGAAAGAAAAAATAAGATAAAACTGTCCACAGTGCCTGTCACAGTCATCACACCAAATCTCTGAAACTGGAGCTGTAAGCCAAGAAGGGTTCCCATGATTAGCATAGCCAGATAAGTTTCCAGATTTCAAGATTATGTCGACCCCTAAAAAATTCCAGTTATGGGTCTTGGAAATAACATTTCATATGCTCAGATAATTTAGATATGTATCTAGAATACATATCTAAATATGTATTCTAGAAGCAAGAGTGCTATGTATTTTGAAAGGTTTTTTCTTGAGTATAATAGTAATAGACAAAGCAATGACTGAGGGTTATTTTTATATCTTCCTATCTATTACCTTATTTTGTTTAATAATCATTTTATGTAGAAAAGAAGATCTGATCGATAGATAGACCTCCACAAATAGAAAAGTTCTGTTTTTAAGAGATCTCAAGTTTTTAAGACAACCATCATTTAAGACAAAAGTGTGCTTACCTGGCTGGCTATAATATTTTATTTCTGTATAGAATATGACTGCAGGTTTATTCATTAGAGAACTTTGTAGGACTAATTTTAGAAAGCAATACTTTGTCTTAATTGATAAAATTCAATATATGTAGGGACAGAGTGGTAGCACAGTAAGTGGAGTACTTGCCTTGCAGATGGCCAATCCATATTCAATTCTCAACACTTTATATGGTCCCCTGAGCCCACCAGGTGTGATCCCTGAGCACAGAGCAAATGTTCTGTTATTATTTAGTAATGATAAATTATATTTGGTTTTCATTTAACTGTTGCAACAGACACTGTTCACCAATATTTTAAAATTATCATTTGTCCCTGGATATCTGGTGAAGTTTCTCAGAATAATATTTTTAATCACAAAGTATGTGCATATGATAGCATATGAGTTTTCTACAGCTTTCAGCACATACAACCACAAAAGAGGATGTGTAAAGACTTCCCATGTATTGAGTTACTGAAGGCCAAGGTCTAATGTAGGACAATATAATGATGTAAGTCATGCAGTTTGCTGCAATATGGTTGGAACTGAAACTGTGTTAAGTGAGGTAACCAGAGAAGGGCAAACAGGATAGCCTCCTATATTCTCTGTGGTTTATCAAAGAACTTGAAAGGAAATGCAGTGTATTAAAGGTAGGGAAGCCTAGATCACCCTTGACTCCAGAGTATAGGAAGATAGAGAAGGAAAGAAATTGAAGGGGGAAGTAAGACATAGATGGAAAACAATGGGGGTGGGGAGAGTCAGGGGGTTCAGGTACATTCACAGTATAAAAGAATGATAGGGGACCACAGTGCAAGGTACTTGCCTTACATTCAATCAATTCAGGTTCTCTCCCTGGCATCCCATACGGTCTATGGTGCACCAATAGGACACAGAGGCAATATTAAGCCCTGAACACTGACAATGTGGCCCAAAAAGAAAAAAAGTGGCCTAGCTAAATGCTAAACCATAAAGTTAAAAACACAGAAAGCATGAGATCCAAACTTCATCAAAGGAACTCAAAAATGTGCCTGTCGAGGATGCAGGCTGGGTGGCGGAAGGGAACCTGGAAAACTGGTGGAGAGAAGCTGAAGCTGATTGTGTTGGGACACTGTATGTCTAAAACTCAACAATGAATAATTTTGTATTTGATGGCTGCTTTAATGATATTTTATTTTATAAAAAAAAGTAGTTGAAAAGTTCACAGTATATTTTCATTTAAATGTTTTCAGGCATTTTGCTCACTATTTTGGCAGGTGTGAAATAATATGACTAGTTTGGAGATACCGTGCTGTTCACAATAAGTCTCTTGACAATGAGAAATGAATCTTATTGTAAGTTTGAGTCTTTTTAAGTCACCTTCTCAGAAAAGTCTCAGAATTTAGTGTTCCAAGTTTTTTTTAGCAATCTTGGTAAACTGAATAATCCTGGAAATTTGAATTCAATCCTAATGAAGTGTTGAAAGATTTAGTAATGCTGATGAAGGTTACCAAACTCTTTGATTCACTAGGTCTTAAAAACAATCTATTTTTTTCCTTCCCTTTTTATGAAGAATGAAAGTGAAACCCAAGAGACATGTACTTCCTTAAAGAGGCTCACATTTGGTAATAAAAAGAAATGAAAAAAACTCCCAATCTCAGTCCACGGGTAGCATCATCTACTTTCTTTGAGGACTATGATTTCAAAACACACAAAATGCATCCTTAATATTTTTATATTTCACCGCCAAAGTTTATATGTGAATGTAACTAAATATAATTAATTGGTTTATCAAACATACCATATTCACTCATCATGATTCTTAAAAGTCTTCAGAACACCACATAAACCATCTAGAGATTCCAAGTTCAACAAAGATGAGAAACACTCATTAATAGATCTCTCATCATCATAGTAAATGTAATATCAAATTGTTGATTTTATGATGATCTTTTTTTTTGGGGGGGCACACCTGGTGGAGCTCAAAGGTCTCTCCTGGCTCTGCACTCAGAAATTGACCCTGGGGGGCGGCTCAGGGGATCATATGACATGTCAGGAATCAAACCCACGTTTGTCCCAGGTCGGCAGCATGCAAGACAAATTCCCTACCAGTGTGCTGTCACTCTGACCCAAAAATAATGACTGTGATTTTTTATTTTTTTTGTATTTCCTATCAGAGGGCATTTAATTTTGTCCTTTATTACATCATGAATTGAACTGTGAGGAATTTTAAGTAATACTAAATATATTTTGAAACACAAATAAATATTAATTATTACATGTATTTAAGTACAAAGAAAAGATTACATGAGATTATAATTTATTAATTGAATTTAACATTTTTTAAAAATAATATTTTATTTAAGCACCATGATTACAAACATGTTTGTCATTGGGTTTCATGATGTGAACAAGAAACTTACCTAATTTTGTCATTTCTACCTAAAATTTAGTGTTTCCTATAATTATTACTATAAACAGTCTACTGTAATATTCATAATTTTTGACACACAATAAAAATTATAGCTTAGAGCTAGAGCCATAGCACAATGGGGATGGCATTTGCATATACACATTGCCAACCAGGATTCTATCCTTAGATTTCATATGGTCCTAGGAGCCCAACAGGTGTGATTCCTGAGAGTAGAGGCAAGAGTAACCCATGAGCATCACTGTCTGACTGCTATTGGATATGCAGACCTCTATGAAATAAATATGCAAAGCTAGAAGGACTATAGTCTGAGAAGAGGGGATGAACAGGTAATTCAGGGACCCTTAATTTCTAATTACTGGTATGCCCTATTGTGGGGGGGCTTGTATCATTCTTTTATCTGACTCCTCTCCCAGAAGACATTCAGAGAAATTCACATAAGCTACTCCAGGTCCCTTTGATATATAAAGGTCTATGTAGATTAGATTAGCATAGATAGGTAACTGTGTGATGTTTGTCCTTTCTTCCTGTGTTTACTTGTTCTAAACAATAAATACTGTATGTGAAAGACAGTCAGGGCTCTTAGTCCAGGAGCCTATGAGCCTTTTGATCCCATACTTTTCTCTCATGTCTATCTTGCTTTTTAATCCTCTTCAGGTTTGTTCACCTGGGACTAGGGCTGGTGACCAGCAACCTATAAATCTACCCAAAATTACAGCTTCTACCAGATACGTAGTATAGAAAAGAAAAACAAACTTGAAGTCATCCATCCTGACTGGGTAAAAGTCAGACAGAGCTTGGAAGCTGTAGTTTGAGATTCCAATCACCAAATAGACAAGGGGCATTTGGAGGATTGCCTAGATGCATTGACCACTATGATAAATTGCTACAAAAAGAACAAATACAAGTCAAAATTAAAATATTATTTCTCACCACTTAACAACTCTAGCATCCAGAACAGCACTGACTGAAAATCTACTAGGCATAGGGAAGAACTAAGTAGGCAGAGTCCCACTTTTTGCTTATATATACACTTCTCTCTTGGCTGAACAATTTGATCATACAACTCAAGAACTTTTTAGGTCAATATGCCCCAGGCTGCAATTCTGAAACCCAAAATAATAGTCTGATATAACAAGTGGTAACACACAAGCCTTAACATGGTTGTTATAACTAGATCAGATTTAAGTTTGGGGATCAGTACAGTCATTATTGAGTTATTCTCACTACTTTGAAATTATGACATGACTATACATACTCCAAATTTTTTTATTAATAGATTAAAATAAATATTAATATACCACAATTTATGACATTTCATTTTTATTTATAGTGGAATATTTTACACACAATTTTAAGTAGAATAATGACATCCAGCCCTCCCCAATACCTATAACATCAATTAATATTCCCAATATGCTTGGTCAATAGAGACTTTACAGGGCCAGAATGATAGCAGGGTGTTAGCCTTGCACACTGCTGACCCAGGAAGGACCACGATTCAATCCCCCGGTGTCTCATTAGATTGCCCAAGCCAGGAGCGATTTCTGAGTGCAGAGCCAGGAATAACCCCTGAGCATAACTGGATGTGGCCCAAAAACCTAAAAAGAAAGAAAGAAAGAAAGAAAAGAAAAGAGACTTCACAAATTAGGCTAAGATTGACTCTGAAGTGGCACATTATCCTGAGTCACCCAAATGAGCTCAAAGTACATACTTTTGTTTAAAGCAGAAAGTATTCTACTTCTGGTCCAAGATGATCAGAAAAAGATTTGCTCTGCCTTCACAAACTTTGAAGAGGGAACAAAGAAAATGATGAGCCAAGGAATGTGGGTGGCTTCTAGAAACTGGGAGAGACAAGAAAATAAATTGTTTTGTAGATGCTCCAGAAAGGAATATGACCCTATCAATGTATTTAATTTTTTTTTGGAGAGGCCTCCACCATATTTTGGCCTTCCATAACTTCATAAATGTGTGCTTTTTACACACATCTCTTTTGTGGTCATATTTGACAAAAGCTATAGAAAACTCACTATCATGCTGTGTATTAAAATTAATATAATGAGAAATTTCACCAAAGATGTCCAGACATAAACAATAGTTTAAAAATATTGTTTAACCGTGTTATAAATTAAAGAAAAACCAAATGTAATTTATTATTACCAAATATTAGGGTCTTCAGGGACCCAAAAGTGAGAGCTATCTATAATTTTGACAAGAAATTACTTCTGTAGCAGTGGTTTTTGGAAAAATCTTAAGTATAGTTGTCATTCAAGCTTGATTTTTTTCTTTCTTTCTTTCTTTCTCAAGGGTTCTTATTTTTTTCTGGCTCCCACCATTTTAGAATCTGGATTACATTCATAGATGCATTTCATTTCTGAATGAAAGATGCCAAGGAAAGAGTGATTTTAATAATTGACATTATTACTTTATGAGCTTCCAAATGAACACAAAGCTACTAAATTATTATTCTAGGAATCCATTGTAGGAAAATGAAAACCCATAAAGGAAATGTCTGCCAAAGAAGACATGTTTTCCAATCCCAATGGTGAAAGTCTTTCTGGTAAATACTGAATTCTCTGGATCAACTTCTAATCTTGCTATATAACATGTGAAAACCATGGAGTGCAAGCTGTTTTATGTTTCAAGTGATGCATCCTTCACAGATTGGTGCTTTGTATTTCATCTTGTCATATATGGTGCTATTCTAAATATGACAGTAAAATCAGAATCAAGGATTTCTATAACGTGTGCACACAATGAGTTCCCATACCTTACCTATTAAATATAAATAATATTTCAAGTAATTAAAAGGAGCTTCTTTAAAATTCTTGGGGAATGTTTGATAAGTATGGAAAATACATTTCCATTGATTATTTCTTTAGTCTATCAAGGGGGAAAATTCTTCGAAATTCCAATAGAGATGTTTTTTTCTTTATGGAAAACTTTTATTATCAGGTAGCCAAAAAGAGTTTTGTAAACAACAGGAATGCATTTCAGCTATTTGACACAACTTGCAAGGCACTTAACATAACATCCATATGCTCTTATTACAAACAAAAATTTACATCCTCTTGTAACAAAAATGCTTATTAATGGTATATAAAGTGCAATAAAAACACAAAATTAAAAATATTAATCAATTTTCTTTTGTGAGTATGCATAAAACAGTTCAATTTTTATTTCTCAAAACTAGATCCTTTGGGTAATTGAAGCATGCTATCTGGTCTTTGGACAAAAGGAATAGCAAAACTTGAATGCTGTCAACTTCCTCCTGTACAAAATCTAATGTAGTCAATACATGCTTCATGAACTTTGAGGCAATTTCTAGAATTTATAGAACATATGCTTTATTACTAATGATAATCTGAGCCTTTCTGATTTCAACTACATAAAGCTGTGTTAAGTGGCATTGATGATTATTTGGGGGATTCTAGGAATGCTTTGCAAAGGATTTTATAAAATAGAAAAAAATGTATTTTGATGATAAATTTTACCTGAAATATCCATAAAAATGTGGGCCCGGAGAGATAGCACAGCGGCGTTTGCCTTGCAAGCAGCCAATCCAGGACCAAAGGTGGTTGGTTCGAATCCCGGCGTCCCATATGGTCCCCCGTGCCTGCCAGGAGCTATTTCTGAGCAGACAGCCAGGAGTGACCCCTGAGCACCGCCGGGTGTGGCCCAAAAACCAAAAAAAAAAAAAAGGAAAGTTGCTCTTTATATTGCTTTCATTTACTTTTCTGCAATTGTGTGGTCTGACAACTGAAGAACATCTTTCTAATAACAACCCTCAATGAATATCAGAATTTTATTGGTGTTTCCAGATAACAAAATACTTCCTAAATGTTTTCACATTGTAAGGTTAACAAAGACAAGTGGCAGAAGATAAGTGCTAATGAGGAAAACAGCTTATACTAAAAAGCTCTGATTTAAAAATATTTTAGTTTAATACAAATTAGTATGACATTTCATGCTTCTAAAGAAAATCTGCAGAAATCTATCTAAGTTAGGATTGTCAAAATACTGTAAAATGATGAGTAGCTCAAACACAAATATGAAAACTCAGGATAGGTGCATCTTGGTCATCTTGGAGATGATAAAGGATAAACTCTGGCTTCTTCTGTCATTGGTATCACCATCTCCTAAAGACTTTTTGTCATGTGCAGACAGGAAATATAATGTGTCAGATACTCCCTTTTTTTTAAAATCTTCCTTCAGAAATTGTTTATATCACTTCCATTCAAAACCCCTTTAGAGAATCAGTCATTTGGACACAATGAACTACAAAAGAGGATGAGAAATATAGCCTGTCTGTATGCCTCTAGTGAGATAAAGCATATTTTATAAACAAATGTAGGCCTTAAATTGTTTTAAATTAGTCTATTGGGTATCAGAGAAATTACTCTTTATCTTGGAAAAATAACTCATTTTCTGTGGCAAAAATCCAACACTGCAGGAAAACAAAGTAGTAAATCAAAAATCATTTCAAGCCAAGCAATAATTAATGTAAACATTTTAAAACATGCCTCTTTACACAAGAAAATATTTGTAAAATTTTTACATCATGGAGTACTCTTAAATTCTACATACTAATTATTTTCTTTAAGGTTTAAGAAAGAATTGAAATAATATCAAAAAATGTAAGATATAGAACATAACATTTGCACAAGTCATGTGGAAATTTCAGGATTTCAGGATATGTTCTATGTACAAAAAAACAAACAAACAAAAAAACAATTCAAAAACCCTTGGTACCTATCCACTTATTTTTTTCACTTCTGGAAAGAAACATCTGAGAAACATTGAAAACCCTACTTTCAAAAAGAAGTAAATGTGTATATATTTTAATTAAAGCATTTTATAGTTCAGTAACCTGGCTACAGATATACCTGTATATGCTTTACAAGTTTTTCACTTTATTAGAACATTCCTTTGTTTAACATGGTTTTCCTAAGAGGCTGTGTTTCTAGATGATAGTTTAATACCCAGAATAGGAAGAAAACAGATCAACCTATTTCATTACTGATAGATCACTGTTGTGTGTTTCTTTTCACAAAAAAAGCAGATTTAGAAGATTTTGCATTCTCACTATTCTTTGATTAGGATTCTAGTCACCAAAGGCATTTTCAAGGAGGAAACTGTACTCTCCAAACAAGTGGAAGCTGAGATAAACAGATGGGAATATATTAAGCTGAGAAGCTTCTGCACCTCAAAGGAAATAGTGCCCAGGATACAAGAGCCTCCCACTGAGTGGGAGAAACTGTTCACCCAAAAAGCCATCAGATAAAGGACTAATATCCAAAATATACAAGGCACTGACAGAACTTTGCAAGAAAAAAATCTAATTCCATCAAAATGGGGAGGAGAAATGAACAGACAACTTGATAAAGAAGAAATACAAATGGCCAAAAGGCACACATCACTAATGCTCCAGATCACTAATCATCAGGGAGATGCAAAACAAAACAACTATCTTATGCCACAGAGATTGGCACACATCACAAAGAATGAGAACAAGCAGTGCTGGCAGGGTTGTGGAGAGAAAGGAATTCTTATTCACTGTTGGTGGGAATGCCGTCTAGTCCAACCTTTATGGAAAGCATTATGGAGATTCCTCCAAAACCTGGAAATTGAACTCCCATATGATCCAGCTATACCACTCCTAGGGATATACCCTAGGAACACAAAAATGCAATACAAAAATCTCTTCCTCACACCTATATTCATTGTTGCACTATTTACAATAGCCAGACTATGGAAACAACCAAGATGCCCTTCAACAGATGAATGGCTAAGGAAACTGTGGTACATATACACAATGGAATATTATGCAGCTGTCAGAAGAGACGAAGTCATGAAATTTTCCTATACATGGATGTACATAGAATCTATTATGCTGAATGAAATAAGTCAGAGGGAAAGAGATAGACACAGAATAATCTCACTCATCTATGGGTTTAAAGAAAAATAAAAGGCATTTTTGCAATAATCCTTAGAGACAAAGAGATGAAGCTTACCACAAAGAGTGGTGAGTGCAGTGAGAAAAATAACTACACTGAAAACTATCATAACCATGTGAATGAATGAGGGAAGAGGAAAGCCTGTCTAGAGTACAGATGAGGTTGGGTGGGGTGGAGGGAAATTTGGGACATTGGTAATGGAAATGTTGCACCTTTTAGGGGGGAGTTCTTTACATGACTGACACCCAACTACAATCATATTTGTAATCAAGGTATTGAAATAAAGATATTAATAAAAAAGAATTCTAGTCACCATTTGTTGATTTGGTCCATCATCATCTTTAATGAAAATGTGCAATAAGAACATTTCCATTGATTCACTTTCATTTAAGTTTTATCTTACACTAAACATCATGTAAGTATTTCCCCATAATCTTATTTTTTGTTTTTGTTTATTTGTTAGTTTTGGGTTACTCTGGGTGGCACTCAAGGTTAACTCAAGGCACTCAAGATTGACTCTGCACTCAAGACTCATTCTTGGGGGTAGGAGTGATGGCTCAGCAGTAGGGCATTTGCCTTGCATGCAACTGACCCAGGACTGACTGCAGTTTGATCCTCCCACCTCCCATATAGTCCCCTAACCCAGGAGCAATTTCTGAGCTCATAGCCAGGAGTAAACCCTGAGTGTCACCAGGTGTGGCCAAAAATCAAAATAAATAAATAAATAATCATTCCTGCCAGGCTTGGGAACCACATGGGATGCTGAGCTAGGACATGTGCAAGGCAAATAAATACCTTATCCACTGTGGCCTTAATCTTACTTTTAAAGCAAATCTGTGTGGTAGCAACTTTCTAGTGTTCAAATAGTAACTTTAGGATCTGGAGGAATAACTCGGCTAAACAATCCTGACTTGTAAGTATTAAAGTATTAAAGGCGAAGGAATGGGACATTTCACCACAACATTTCTCTTCAGGAAGATGGATTTTGTTGCTGTAGTGTATTTGCTGCTAATACTTCCTGAGAGGTCTATCAAAGCCATTTATACCAAATGCTTTAAAAAAAAAAAAAACTCACCATACATACTATCTTTCAGGGTTACTGGTATGGTCTGGCACTGAACTCTCTCATTTGGAATATTTGCCATTATATTTTGTAAGAGGAATTGGGAAACTTTTTCTGTATATATCCAGTAAAGAAATTTTATAGTTTTTTTTACTCAATTTTTGTCACAACAATTCACATGATAGCACTAACAGGGCATCAAGAGGAAAACTTCAATAAATGAATGTAGTCACATTCCAATAAAAACTTTATTGATAAAGACCTGATGGTTCACCAGATATGATGAGAGAACTAAATCCCCTTAATGCATTGGGGATGCCATTCCCCAAATTCCAGTCTGAACAGGTAAGCATGGCAAGTGACCTAGGAGGAAAGAATCAGGATAGCTAAGCACAGTGTTCCTTGTCCACAGTGTAGGAGGCCAGAAAAGTGGAGGATTAGAAGATCGAGAAGACAGGAATTGAAAGCACAAGAGCTTTTGATGCTTGGTTTCTAGGGCCATTGGTCCAATAGGTATGCTCAGGAAAGGAGCTTGAGGAATGAGGGAGAAACACAGATTTTTTTTTTTCAAAGAAAATGGCTTTCTTTTTCAACTATTTGTTCCCCTGAAACTATGAGCTATGTCCCTTAATACCTAGATGAACTGTGGCAGTTTGATAGCAGAATAGGTCATTCTATCCTTCGTGCCTTTAGTACAACAAGAATGTATGGGTACAAGAATTATAATTTATCTTTATTAGTTGTTTTTCATAGTTTCTTAATTTTTCAAGTAAAAATTATATTATAAAAACTATCTTAAAAATAAAATGCGAGCTGGCGGAATGGTGCAAGTGGTAGGGTATTTGCCTTACACGCAGCTGACCGAAGACAGACCGAGGTTTGATCCCAGGCATCCCATACAGTCCCCCAAGCCAGGGGCGATTTCTGAGTGCATAGCCAGGAGTAACCCCTGAGCATTGCTGGGTGTGGCCCAAAACAAAAAAATAAATAAATAAAAATAAATAAAATGTACCACAGTTTATCATATTTCTAGAACAAAGGTTAAGTCACAGCTTTTTAAGAGAAATTCTAGCCCTACATCTGGAAACAAGAGTTCTTGCTAAGACTAATGGTCATGGATTCACTCACCATCAATGACATCAAGTAATAAGAATTCAGAATATGGGATAGTAGATCTCACACCTCACAGAATATATTTTAGTGTTATGATTTTACCACATTACATCTACTTCAGAATAGTTTATTGGGCCTTCAAGCTACTCCCCACCACTGGTAATTGCAATTCTGTATCCAGAGTCTAAGGGTTTGTTTTCAGTGGACATTGTCCCTTCACTTTGATCCTTTAAGTCCTATATATGACTGAGACCATCAGATATTTGTCTTTTTTCCTTAAAATTTATTTCTTTTAGCATGACTCCCTTCAGTTTTATCCACTTGACAGTAAAATGTAAGTTTTCCTGTTTTCTAATTGCTGAGAAGTATTCCATTGTATGCTTATATCACTTGTGCTCTCTGTATTCATTTGTTGTTAGGCACTGGGCTGTCTCCAGGTTGTTTTATTTTTTTGGGGGGGGGTGTCACACCCAATAGCATTCAGGAGTTACTCCTGGCTCTATGCTCAGAAATTCTCCCGGCAGGCTCAGGGACCAGATGGGATGCTGGGATTCGTCCTTCAGTATGCAAGGCAAATGTTCTCTCTCCATGCTATCCCTTTGCCCCCAGGTTTATTTTATTTTATTTTATTTTGGGTCACACCTGGCATTGCTCAGGGGTTATTCCTGGCTCTGCATTCAGAAGTCGCTCCTGGCAGGCACAGGAGACCATTTGGGATGCCGGGATTCAAACCACCGCTGGTTCTGGATTGACTACAGGCAAGACCAATGCCCTGCTTCTGTGCTATCTCTCTGGCCCATGTCTCCATATCTTGATTCTTGTTAAGAGGGTTGCAATGAACATACATGTACATGTATCATTTTTTTTTTAAGTTTATCTTTTTTTTTTTTTAGGTTTTTAGATCAAACCCGGTGGCACTCAGGAGTTACTCCTTGCCCTATGCTCAGAAATTGCAGGCTCAGCATATGGGATGCTGGGATTCAAACCACTGTCCTTCTGCATGCAAGGAAACGCCTTACCTCCATGCTCTCTCTCCAGCCCCTACATGTATCTTTTTAAGTGTGTTTTTAGGTTCTTTGTATACACACCCAGAAGTGGAATTATTGCATCATGCCTTCTATTTTTTAATTTTTAAAATGGATATGATCTAAATTGCATGTAACATTATTACTACATGACTCAGTACTGAGAATATATTATCAAAGTCTGTCAATTTGTTGAATTTTATTTGTATTATTATTTATAAAGTTCTTTATAAAATAAGTGTTTCAAGTATAGAATTTTCTGATATCAATCCCACCACAGTGTCTTCTTTCCTTCAGAAGTACCCCCAAGTTCCTACCCTCTTCCCAGTCTGCCACCTTGACAGGTATATAACAAATTTATTTCATATTACTTGCTCTAACAAAGCTGAAAATAATATAAAATAATATAAAGGAAATTACTAGAAAACTTAATCAATTAGCATTGATTTGTGATGATTACTTGTTTATAATATTAACTTTATTAATAGTGTATTCATAGATATTATTAATATAATAGTAAGTAAGCAATCATATGAATCATCAGTGAACATGATATTCAATGCCTCATATTAGAAAGTTTGGTCTTTTGGGGGGGCCAGAGAGATAGCATGGAGGTAAGGCGTTTGCCTTGCATTCAGAAGGTTGGTGGTTTGAACCCTGGCATCCCATATAGTCCCCTGAACCTGCCAGGAGCAATTTCTGAGTGTACAGCCAGGAGGAACCCCTGAGTGCTGCCGGGTGTGAACCCTCCCCCCAACCACAAAAAAAAAAAAAAAAAAAGAAAGAAAAGAAGAAAGAAAAAAGTTTTGTCTTTTGAAGAAACTCTTGGAACACTTTTTGCAAAACTGGTTTGAAGGCTATGAATTCCCTAAATTGCTGCCAATCTATGAAGGTCTGTATCATTCCTATACATCAGAATGATAATCTCGCTGTATATAATATTGTTGGTGAGGTGTTCATTTCATTAATTTTCTTAAGCATTCCTCCTTGGTCTTCTGGATCATATAGTCTCATTTTCTAGATCTGCTATACATCTTAAATTCTTTGTTTATAAGTTCTTTTTATTGATAGTGTTTCAATATTCTGTCTCTATTTTCAGAATTCTTAATTTTGAGTACAATGTGTTCTCAAAACTCCAGTTCTTTTTTTTTTTTTTTTTTTTTTTAGCTGAGTCTTATTTCTCTGGAACTTTTTAGGGCTCCCTCGGTGCCTGTTTCAACTCTGAGAAATTCTTATCAATAATTTATCTTTTCTTTACAAATTTGCCTTCCTGTTTTTCAGGGACTCCACTGATTCTTATGATATTCCTCTTGAATTTATCTCATTGTTCCTTGGTTTGCTGTTCATTTCTTTTCAGGTGATTTCTACCTTGGAGCTCCTTGATCTTTTGCTCAGCTGCTGTTATTTTATTCAGTCCTACTGAGTTTTTTTTTTAATATAACTTTCCATGCTCTTTGTTTCTGTCATTTTATTTTTTGTTTGCTTTGCTTTTTTTTAAAAAAACTTTTTTAAGCACTGTGATTACAAGCATGATTGTACTTGGGTTTCAGTCGTAAACAGAATTTTTTTAATCACACCTGCCAATTCTCAGGGCTTACACCTGGCTCTACTCAGGATTCACTCTAGGCAGGCTCAGGGGAGAATATGGAGTACTAAAGATTGAACCACAGTAAACTGTCCACCTGCCAGAAAAACACCCTACCTGCTATACTAAGATTCTAGCTTGGTGTCTGTCATTTCTGATTGTAGTTGTTTTATTGTTTCAATTTTACTTTGTGTGTGTATCTTGCTGACCCCTTGTGCAATCTTTTCATACAGTTCATTAAATATCCTCATCATGGCGTCACTAAAGTCATTCTTGGAGAATTTATTGAGCTGGTTAATGTTTCTATCTCCAGTTATTCTGCTCTTGCTTACTGAACTTGTTTTCTCCAGTGTAGTTCTCAGTGTGCTTCTGTTTTGTGAGTCTTTGTAATTAGACACCCTAGAAGATGTTGAGGGATCTGTCTTGGAAGTTGCTCTTTTCTTTTCCTGTCTGCACCAAATGACAAGGAAGCTGTGAGCAATGAGTAATTTACTAAATAGATCTCTCAGTCAATCTGTATATAACATCAAAAAAGAATACATCAGAATTATTTCAATGTAATTCCTATATAAGAGCCCTAACTAGTATTTCCAATAACCACTTTTTATTTCTAAGAATGTCTAAAGAATTGCCAGAGTTGAAAAGCATAATGTGTAAGATTCAGTTTCTCTTTTACTCTAGTCTATATAGGATCACAAATATTTGTGTAATATTGGTGACTTCTATAGTAACTTAAATAAAAGAACCAAATTCTAAAGTAGATTTAACTAAAGTGTTAGCCAAAGACTTGAGACAGTTTAATATTGACTTAATAAAAAATGAATCTCACCTAAGTAGAAATGTGTTCTTTTGAAAAGGAGGTTTATGCTCTTTGTCTAAAATGTCTTTAGACTGGAAAAAAAAAATGGTTGATAGCATACTAAATAGAATGGTTCTTTAAATTTCAACTCCATTTAATATGTATTCATTTTATGCTGTAATGTACAGGGCAGAGCTAGCTGGTCACATTACATATGAGAGAACAGATCCCCTCATGATTAATAGTTTCCACATACATCATGCAAGTTGAAAAGAAATACAAGACTAAAAGCCCACTTCCTTCTGCCATTCCCCAGCTTTCCCCATATTATCTCTGCTTCTTTGGTTGCAGAAAAGAAGGCAGACTTCTTCAGTCTTTCAAGTCCGAGCTGTGAATAGTGTTTCCTTCTAAAGATTAGATTATGTAAATGAAAGGAGGAGTTACTTTGTACTGGAAAAATTCAACAATAATGACTTCAGTCAGATGATAAAGATCATAGCCACATTAACAAGTCATGTAGATCCATATTCTTCAACCTGTGGTTCAGGGACCAGTTCTGGTTTGTCGAAATTTTCTGGAAGTCCTCAACCCTGCACACACACACACACACACACACACACACACACACACACACACACATCACCAATACCATGACTGTTAATAAAATAATTATTTTTTCCAGAGATGCTTTCTTTTTCATGTGGTATATATATTTTTTTCAATGTAATTACAATGGGACAACTGGAATTTGAGTAACCGTGTTTTTTTTCTTTTTTTCAGGGGAGTTTTGGGGGGCCACACCTGGTGATGGTCGGAGATTTAGTTCTCAGAAATCTCTCCTGGCTTAGGGGACCATATGGGACGCCGGGGGATCTAACCGTGGTTCGTCCTAGGTCAGCCACCTGCAAGGCAAACACCCTACCACTGCACCACAGCTCTGGCCCCAAGTAACCATATTTCTAAGGCACCCGGATTTTTTTTTTTAATAATGTTTGGTGATTTTTGAAAGAGAGTGTCTGAACTTTGTGCATACATTTGTGAGACAAACATTAACACGGGAAGTTTACAAACATCCTTTATTTGTTAATAACACATGGGTAATACATGTGCTTTTTTGTTTTGTTTTGTTTTGTTTGTTTGTTTTTGGGTCACACCCGGCAGCGCTCAGGGGTTACTCCTGGCTCTACGCTCAGAAATCGCTCCTGGCAGGCTCAGGAGACCATATGGAATGCCGGGATTTGAACCACTGCCCTTCTGCAAGCAAGGCAAATGCCTTATCTCCATGCTATCTCTCCGGCCCCAGTACATGTGCTTTTTAATAGCACTGTGACTAGAACTAGATTCTCTTTCATCTGCATCTGAGTGATGTGGCATGGAACATGAACTAGCTATCGTGATTGGTTCATCTCAATCCTCTCATCATCTTTAATTATTATCATGTACTCCCTGTTTCCCATCATCATTATCTCTCTCTTTCCCCTATCCTCTCTTTTTTTCT